>NW_019268582.1:983054-984121 GCF_002738365.1 Cucurbita moschata | reverse complement strand
TTTTTTTTTTTTTTTTTTTTTTTTTAAATAAAGAAAGTCATTGATATGTGAAATGGGATACAGAAGAAGGTCCTGTTGATTTTTTCTTACAAAAAACATCTCTATTAATTAGCGAGGGAAGATAAACCACAGTTACAAAAGGGGGAGACAACTTGCTCTGAGTAATAGCTAAGACTAGTGTAGAATCAATGAAATAACCGATATCACGAGTCTTATCTATGAATATGTACCAACCAAAGACTCCAAAAAAAAAAAAAAAAAAAAAAATGCACGGACATGACAATTCTGAAGGAGCTTTTTATCCTTGTTGAAAGGATGCCTCATATAAGACGGAGTATCACTCAATCTAAGAAACTCCAGTCAAAGGCACCTTCAAAAGCTCCCAGAAATTAGAAGCAAAGGTGCAGCTACCAAAAAGGCAAATAGGAGTTTCTGAATTGCAGTAGCACATAGGACGGGATAAAAAATATAACCATGGAGATTTTCTTTGTAGTTTATCAAAGGTGTTAAATTTAATGCAAGTGTGTCTCAGTTTTCATAAGAAGAATTTCACCTTTTTGTGGAAACAGCCAGACTGTATATGCTGATATATTGCCGGAGGTTGTGCGTGATTCAATGGTGGAGAGAGCCTTTGGCATAAACTTCGATGAAAAATTACTGCCTTTTTCTTAAGACCAATAACCACAAGTCTGCTCTAGCCAGTGCTTGTAAAGGCTGTAAGTACGTGGATAGAAGGGCCCAATCATCAATCTCTGCATCCATGAGGGTTCTTCACAGATGGATCATCCATGATTCAGAATGTGTAGAGGTGTCTTTTTTGAAGGATAGGTGGTCAAGCCGTGGGGAAAGGTGTTGGAGCATATACCATTCTTTCAAAGAGTGGATCTCTGGAAGAGTGTAAGGTTTGGGTATCCGACCTGAATCAAATTGGGTTGAACCATACTTGGATTCAATAACCCGATGCCAAAGAGCCTTCTTTTCAAGGTGAAATCACCAAATCCACTTTGCCAAAAGATAAATGTTCCTCTGCTCTCTACCCAAAATCCCTAGACCCCCCCCCCCCCCCC
>NW_019268582.1:962057-982687 GCF_002738365.1 Cucurbita moschata | reverse complement strand
CCCCAGACCCCCCCCCCCCCCATCTTCCATAGAGCCCTTAACAGTATCCCATTTTAGAAGGTGATGAGCCCTTTTCTACTTGCTGCCTTTCCAAAGGAAATTTCTTAAAAGAATTTCGAAGCATGTAGTCGCATTTGTGGGAGCCTTAAAGAAGTGACGGATAATAAATAGGGAGATTAACCAGTATAGCTCGGATGGGAGTCTGCCTACTGCCCTTCAATAAATTGGTGGAACCCCACGTATTTAGCCTCTTTTTCACTTTCTCAATAATTGAAATCCTGGAAAGATGATGAGGTAACATTTCTGTGAGGTAAACCAAGGTAGATGTTCAGCCACTTACCCAATTTACAATCAAACCGACCAGCAAGTTGTAAGCCTAATGAATATTATTTTAATGATCTGTCTCAAATATTGCAAATCCAGACTGTACATGATTATTAAGATTGAATTTATTAACCCGGACTCACCAGTTTGATTATTAAGATCGATTTTAGGATATGAAAAAGATGTAAAAAATGAAAAGAAAAACACCCCGTGCGAACTGTTTTCGCTGGCTATAAGACCAATAAAGAAAAACAGTGGCGTTGGAGGAAATTTCTGTATAGACTGGAAATCACATCGGTTACGGTCTGAGCTGAACAACATACCAGTATATTTTCTCAGGGTGATGGATCTGGTAGACTGCAAAACTTTCTTCAGATATTCTTTGCAAGGAACTGTATTTTTGTTGTAATTTATCAACTCCAGTGCACAATTTAAAAATGACCTACAAATTGTTCTGATTGGGAAAAAAATCATGAAGTTATCTCATCATTCTAACATGCAACTGATGTTTCGAGCATATATAGCTCTGATTATTTATAACTTGTTGGTTGTTCAACATTTATATTTCTGCAGTGGACTCCACCTAATGTTAGCGTACCTCTTCTAAATCTGGTTGACAAGATATTTCAGCTTAACAGGAGAGGCTGGTTAAGGTTCCATTCTTTTCCCTTTTCTTCTATGAATGTTTTCAATGCCATGACTATGATATGTTGTTTCCGTGAGTATGTTACTTCAATTATCCATGGTCGCTGATAAGGTTCCATATTTTCTGCTCAGTTTGAGGTTGTTTTTTATATCTCTTTTTCTGTCCCTACGTTGCTTTCTTCCCCCATCCCCATCACCGTATTTTCTGCATAGTTTTTGGTGGCCACTTTGTATTTATATCCGCTCTCTCCATTTGAGCATTTTTATCCGCTACAAAAATTGTATATCTAGCGTTTGTATTTTATTTCTCTATTTTCAAACTCTATGCTGTTACAACCTACATGGCTTTTTGCATGTATGAAATTTCATGCGAGGCTCAAGAACCTAGATTTCATAACCGACAGCTTCTACTTTTATTGTTCTATTGATATTTCATTTTATTTTTGTGCAGGAGGCAGGTCCTTTGGATATCAAAACAAATATTACAGTTAATTATGGAAGATGCCATTGATGATTGGATTGTCAGGCAAATACACTGGCTACGGAGGGAGGACATCATTGCTCAGGGTATTCGATGGGTCCAAGATGTAAGTATCAGAACTAGTAAGGATTTTAATAAACTGTGTAGTATTCAAATTCAGTGAAAGGTTGAATTCCCTCTCCCCTGGCACGAGTACAAGAGTCCTGACTCCTGATGTCTATTCTGTGAAACAATTGCTTTAGCTTCTTCCAGAGATTTGTCAAGAAATGGGTCACATTATTTACACTGATACTATGGATTTTTTACTTTTTACACTAAAGAATTACTAATAATTATTGCAAACAAACCTAAGCTAAGTTACCAACAGTGAAAGAACTTTTGGTGGCGCATTTTTAGGAGGCCATGGAAAGAAAATATTGTCATCATTTTCTTACTCCGAAAATTCATTAGTGTTCTTACACCGAATGATTAAATTGGAGTACTTTGCATTGGATTGATTGTCATCATTTTCATACACAGAAAATTTGTCACATCTCATTTTTTTCTTCTAATTCCTAATCCTATAATTGAGTATACGTCTTTTTATTGTTGTTAATTTGAAATGATTGGACATACATCTCCGTCTCTTGATCAGAGTGATTCTGTGAGGAAAAACAGCTGTTGCAACAATCATTTTATCAATGAAAAATTTATGCTACGTTGTATAAAAACCAATGATTTAATGAGGAATGAAAATTCATTCCACCATGGTTCCTTCAGGTTCTCTGGCCCAATGGAACATTCTTTATACAATTAAGGAATGCTCAAAGTGAAGATGATTCTGAATCTATTACTAGCCGAACTGATGGAAGTAAGATCCCCAAGCCTGGATCTTTTGAGCTTCAGCTTGAGGCTGCTCGCAGAGCTAGTGATGTCAAGAAAATGCTTTTAGGTGAGTAATGTTTTATTTCTGTGACGTGAAAAGTGTGCATCTGATGTGTTTATTATCTCTCTCCAATTAACATCGTGACTGCGTATATTTTGTGTTGTTAAAAGAACTTTACTTGGTCAGCCTGCTTTGATTTACAAATAAATAAGACAGCAACATTTTGGTACTTTTTTTCATTGAAAGTCATTATATCATATTTATGAGTTTACAATCTTGTAATGTTTTAATTTCCCCTATGAAGGAGACCAATTTATAATAGACTATCATTACATTCTTTTTAGGTGGGGCTCCAACACCCTTGGTAAGCTTGATAGGGCACAAGCAGTACAAAAGATGCGCAAAAGATATTTATTACTTCACTCAGGTGGGTTATCATTATTCTAAATTTATGTTTTAGTCATATTCGATCTCTGTAGAAATGAACAACTTGAGTAGAATTTTGTAAATCTGCAGTCTACCATCTGTGTGAAGCAACTTGGGTATGGATTACTCGAACTATTACTCGTATCGATTTTCCCCGAGCTGCAGAGTTTAGTTCTGGAGGTTCACGGTAAGTCGGACATCTCACAAGCAGTTAAGTGAGCGAGCAGAGTACTCTGGAACCTGTAATCCAGGTAGTGCTTGCATATTCCTCCCCCAATCCCCAGCTCAGGATCGCAAGATTTTACCTAAAGTAGCATTCAGGTTCCCTCAGTTTTGATGTTGGTAAGTAGTATTTAAGTGATGAACACGAGCAGGAGTTTTGTGGATTGCTGAAAATTCTTTTGTGAATAAAAATGGTTCTGCACGTCCTTGTTTCCTTGAACTGTATATAATCTTTTAGTTTTAGGGTTTGTATAGAGTTAGTGGTAAAGCAGGTGATGGACAATCTTTGGTTGATATTGAAAATTATTTATTCATTATTCCATTTGTTTGTATTAATGTCTTGGAGATCTGGATCTTGTTTATATTAATGATTGATCTTGTTTATTTATTCATTGATCTTGATTCATTATTGCTCAATTAGGCAACATTAAAGTTTGTAACATTCCTGGACTAACTCCAACTCCACAATTTTTTGATGAAGTTTTTGTTCAATGAAACACGAGTTGCACTCAAATCTCGTGTTTTTTCGGCGATTGTGTTTTTTTTTTTTTTAAAACCATTACATTATTGTAATTATTTTATTATTGAGATAAATTTAGATATTTGAATCACATTTGTCCTTGGCCAACGTTCAAAGATACCACAAATCTTTGGCACAATTGTGATCTGTTTATGAACCACCCATACTCCTTTCACCTTATCCATTTCCCCATTCACACTTTCTCCATACATACAAATACAAACAATCTTCATCTTCAATCTCACCCCATTTTCACATCCCTCAAATCTCTCCTCTTGATTCTCTTTCAGGCTTCAATGGCCACCGCATCCGCTACCCTCTCCCCCGCCATGTCCACCGCCGCCCCGCTCGGCGCCCCCTCGAGGCGGCAGAGGAGCACCACTGTCCATTACATTTCTGGTCTCAACTCCTTTGGTGGGTTGAAAGCTCACAACAACATCTTCTCGTTGGGCGTTCCCGTTTGTGCTGATCAGTCATTTGCAAACATTGTGGGATCCCTGAAACGCCCATTGAAGGGAAAGGGAAAGGGCAGAAGCGGCGGTGGGGCTCTGGGTTCCACTTGTAATGCCGCCGGTGAGATTTTCAGGATTGCCGCCATCATCAATGGGCTTGTTCTTGTTGGAGTGGCTGTGGGGTTTGTTCTTCTCCGGGTTGAGGCTTTCGTGGAGGAGTCTGAGTGATTATGATGATGATGTTCTTCACTTCTCACAATTTGTAAGTTATTTGTTTCTCTCACTTCAAACAATTCACAATATTCATTTTGCCTCTTTCTACCATCCTCTCTCTTTCCAAAATAATGCCATTGTACTTATCTTTCCTCGTATTAAAGTTTATTTGGTATCAAACTTTATGAATTAAATTGTTATAAATTTGATAACAATAAATTAAATTGTTGTAAACTATAGTTCAGAAAATAGATTTTTATTATTGAAAGTTTAAAGATCAAAAGTGTTCTTTAATCTAAACTTATTTCTATCCAACTAAACGTGTCTAATGAAAAGATTAAAACGATGCCCTAATCTAACCTAAGATTTATAAAATAAAAATGCAACTACGTTAACCCAAGAGTTCCATTGTCTTCAACGTAATATTGCTGTCAATTGTACAGGGGTACTTTGCCTCTATGGCTTGAGTATTTTAAGAAATAATCAATAAGTGATCCCATTATTGGGGTCGAAAAATGCAAACACATGCAGTATGATAGGACGTATCATTTAAAACCATCTTCTTTTAGGCGACTTTCCAACTCATGCAAATTGGATGTGTAGTGCTTCTCTACACACGATCCACACATACGAGCATAGGTTGACCAAGCGAGCTCGCACACCCCCTCGGTCTGCTCATCGAGATAGCTCCTTTTGGTCTGTAGCCAGACACCCAGAGGGAAAGCGACGATCGTTGCACCATGCTAAGCATGATGATCATTCCTGTCTTGTAGTGTACGTATTTGTACTTATCATAAAAGGGGAAGTATCTCGATGCATGTGTACATACAAATATGCATGAGGTCTCCATATTTTCATCGTGACGTAATAAATCATGCAGGACAACCCCATTCTTTCATCACATATCACACTCGACATAAATATTCATAAATCATTTCAATCAAAACATAACTTTCGAATCATGACATAGGAGTTGTGCTTCGCAACTTTTTCTTATTTCAAAACATTTCATAGCATAATTCAACTTAGACTCCAAATAATTTAAACGAGCTAAAAGTTAGCTAAAAGGTAGTCCTACTAACTTTAAACGGCTTCTAAATAGTTGAAACTAGTAGAAAAGGATCCAAGCATAATAGATCCAACTCGATTAAGTCAAAATGCTAGCTGGGAGCCATCAAAAAGTGTATTCTCTCATACCGTTCAAGTAAAATGAAAGAAATTAAGGGACCTCCCTTTTTTCTTCTAATTTTGGGTTATTACATCTGAAATGACAATCTATGGTTCAATTAATATAATTATAATTTTTTTAAATATAATTAAAAAGAATAATTAATGCACCAAATTGCTACCACTAGAATAAATAAGAAAGAGTTACTCCATTTGTCAAGCTGGACTTACTCCACTTCTCAAACACCTTTTGAAATTTTAAATAAAATTTTGGTACTCTTTCCTTAAATTAGAGCCCAACCACAACGATAGTATTAGGATAAAATAGGTACGAAGCTTCGTAACTTTTCCTTTTATTTTCAAGTTGGATCTTATTAGAGATTTTTAGGAAAGGAATTCCATGGTGTGGTAGAATAGAAAAGTTCCTAAAATATACCCAAGAACTCGAGAAACATATTTAAAAAAAAAAAAAATGAAGTTCATCAAGAAAGTTGCATTCTCTAGCAAGTTTCAGTCTACAAAATGTACATAAGTTCTATATGTATACATTCTGATCGATGGTTTTAACAAACAGCACAATCACAATCTTTAGACCGGTTGATTCACCAGCTGCTGGTAGCTGTGTCAATGCATATCGAAATCTTTTGCGCCACTCAAAGCTGCTCATAATCCGATAACTGGATCTTCGAGCTGCAATTTTCAGATTTAGTATATTTGAGGCTTATAAATCCAGTAAATATAAGAATCCCTGCAAGTATCCAACTGAATTGCAGGTTGGCAAGTGCTCGAGCTCTCATATCAGCTTCCTTGGAAGCGCAAATGACTGCTCCAAGCATTTTGTCTTCAATGATCCTCATGCTGCAGCCCTTAGGAACCAGGCTTGGAACCCATAGCATGAACCCCATGTTCATGAACCAACACCCTTGCAGAACAACCAACAATGAAACAACAAGAGCTGCAGGGAAGTTGGTAGGACAACAAGCAACTACGAGCACCGACACGAGAGATGCAAACACTATGAGCTGCAAGAGCCAATGGTAATGGCCTTCAATGCCATTGTGGTCAGCCGAGTGGAAATGAAGCAAGAACAGTTCTTGACTGAAGACACAGGCTGCAAAGATGCCCTCCACCCCAGACAACAAGTTTGATGAGTTATTCAACTCGCTGTAGAGGGCGAAACCCGAAAATATGGCAAGGTGGAGGAACATGGTTGCATGCTCCAAGTTGATGACTTCGAAAGACAAATGATCAAAAGGGTACTCCCAAAATTGTCTGAAAATTGCAATTACTGAAAAAGAGAACACGAAAACGAGCTCCAAATACTTGAGTTTGGAAAGCGGCCGATCGAGAGGGTACCAAAATCTTACCTTGAAGCTTGAAGAGCCTTTGAGATTATGGGTTTTGATTGTATTCACAGTGTGCCAAAGACCAAGGAAAGTGAATGCAAAACCAGATGCCACATGAGGTACAAATTGCCCCATTGAAGCCTATATTCTCAAACTCTAGCTTATCAAATCGATCTATAAGCCAATGCAATTTTTTATATCCTCTCATTTGGCTTGTAGAACGACCTAAAAACACATGATGGTTATCTAGTCAAGTATTTGGTGCATAATGCATGTGTTTCCACTAGGAAAGTTATGGTCAAAAGTTGATAAAGGAGCTTTAAAAAATTGGTTTTCTGATTGGGAGACTGATGGGTTAGTTCAAAAACTAGATGCAAAATGAAGAAAATGAACCAATACAAGATTTTGGAATTGTTAATCCTAAAATCATTGCTGCTTCCAATGTAGAATGTACAAAAGTAATAATAAGGTGAAGATCTAGGAAGCACAAACACTCTATTCTAAGTTGAGATGCAATCGAATTATGTTATGATTTCAAAATGCATAAATAATTCGGAGTGTCAAAGTTTCTATAATCTTTTTTAAAATTTAGACATGATTATGTGGATTGCTTGAGATGGATCACACTAACTTAAAACTATAAAGATAATATTGAGTGATCTTGATGGTAAAGATTTAAAACGTCCTAGGAATTTAAAAAGAAAACATAAATAGACTCATTCAGCAAAGAGTTTAATGCAGCCAAGCCAATGAAAGTAGGGATAGTGAAAGCTAGCAATTCAAGGTATTGTGGTTCTAGACATTACCGAAAGCTAATGGTCGTAAAAGGTGAAGATTTAGTGCTCTGCCTTCAGAGAATGGTTATTGGCCATAAGCGCACAATGAAAGAAAAAAGAGAAATCAAAAGCAAATGCTAAGTGGGGGAAACTTTTGTTTCAAACTAACTGAAAAAACTGTGAAGGAATCGCTAATAATAAAGCTTTTGAACTTTTCTTGACCTCTACCTTTAAATACCCATTTCGAATTTGTCATAAAGGCTTTGATAATCTTATCTCTTGCCCCTTCCTTTATCTATCGTAATCGTATCAATGATAAAGGAAAAGATGAATCTGGCAGACAGTCCTGCTCGTTTGAGCAAAGATGAGCACGGAAAGAAGCTCCAATTGGCATGAATAAAGATGGAATGTAAACTTCATAACATGTTGGCTTAATTGTATAGGTCCATGATCTCTAACTTTGCAAACAAAGGGGAAAAGAGATTGATAGTGTAACAGCCCAAGTCCAAGCCCACCGTTAGCAGATATTGTACTCTTTAGGCTTTTCCTTTCAGGTTTCTCCTCAAGATCTGCTAGAGAGAGATTTTCGCACCTTTGTAAAGAATGCTTCGTTTTCCTCCCAACTAAAGTGGGATCTCAAGATGGTTTCTTCTTTGAGTTACAGCAGAGAGCACCATTGACGGGTTTCTATTCAAGGTTCTAAAAATAGCATTGTCCCCTTCAACTCTCCCTCCAAAAATATCCATGTACTATCGTATTATACATAACAACATTGGGTTTAAGCCCTAAGCTCTACATATGCCCAATAAAATCCTTGGCCTTCTTCAACTTCACCTCTAGATAAGATTATCAAAGCCTTGCATAACCAGATTTTATCAAAGCCTAAACATCTCAGCAAACAAAACCCAAGCTACCCCAATCTGTTGATCATCAGAAACAAACTCAGGAAATCATTGCAGGTTTCATTCCTGGGTGCAATTCCTTTTTCCTTCATCATGTAAAAACACTCGAAAGATTCAGCTGCGCTGTTCATCAACAAGACAATAAATTTGGAGATGGGATTTGAGATTGTTGTGGATAGAAATTAAAGAAAAGGGTGAGAAGGATTGGGAATGAGTCGCCATTTAGAACTTAAGAGAAGAAAGCTTCAGAATTTTGTTAGGATTCATGTTTGAATTAGAAGATGGTTTGAAGCGGAAAAAGGAGAGAGATTTACCTGAGCCACAAGGTCCTCCGTAGCCTGTTGGCTGAGACATAAAGGAAGAAACTGGGAAGGAGGAGGCAGCCTTATTCATATTAAACACTCAAGGACGTAAACAAAAATATTAAAGCTCCTATTACATAAAAGTGTCAGCACTATTTACACAATCTAAATATCAAGATTCTCTTGCAAAATCTCCCTAATAAATCATACTTTTTATCAGCGGAAGGATTAAAGAAGTACAAAAATTAATGAGTATTCACCACCATGAATTGTACCTCTTAATGCTTTGTTATTTACCTGATTTTTATTGATCATTAGATCAACCCATGGTAGTTAGAAGAAGCACATCCCTAAAGTCCGAAGATAAACAATTCTAAATAGGAAGATAATAACACACCTTGAATTGCTTTCAACATCTAATTCAACCGAACTTCCAAGAAACAAGCTAATCTGCATTTACAAGAAGGGGTTTTCAGTGCCTCTGCCACTGTCCCCTTAAGCAAGTTGATTGTTTTGATGAGTTCCACACACTTTGATCAATCCATCATATAATCTAATATGGAAACAGGGCAATAAACAAATGAGAACAGAAACCAGAAGAGCTAAGAGAGACAAATGAGAACAAAAAAAGTAACAAGTCATTACCCTTTCAATCAAAAGATTAAATATATAATTAGGGTTTTTATCTATCTTATGTCTGAAACTTCTCCATTCTCAGACCATGGAGACGTGTTCGACCAAAGAAATCCCAACTCAATACAGTTATCGTGTGAACAGATCAAGGATCCATGTATAAGGAACAAAAATAGTACTTTGATGAACTTTTCCGCATACAACTCTACCTTCCTCTATTTTATGGATAATTCTGATAAAAAATAAAAGAAAAGGAATAAACTTTAATGCCAACGAAAACCTCAGAATTTGGCTGACAAAATTTCATCTGCAGCAAGTGCAGCTGTCGTGGTGACACCATGATTCATCACCGAGCACTCTGAAAAAAGGAGCAACCATATAAAGCTAACGTAGAGAACATAGTTTTATAATGAACACAACCAACACAATTGCATAATACTCTCAGAAACATGTGTTTTTTCAAAAAAAATCATCTCTGAACATTTGATTTTATTACAGAAAAGAAATCAACAATAATTTTTTCTATATTGCACCATTTGATAAGTAAAAAGAAGGGTTAAGCCAAACAATCCAGAGATTCAAATTATTAAAAAGGAGTTTAGAGAACCTAACAGGGCTTTCCTTTCCTATATGATATAAATAATCATAACTTCAGGAGATTGATAAGGTAAACAACAAAGAACATAGTTGCAGGTTGTCCGCTTCATCATCATCATTCTCTAAATAATTGGGAACTGTAATGATAAAGAATCACATGCTAAAGCTATGGCCTATACAGAGTAATGAACTGGCCATGTCTACTGCACTAAGCCAAATAACTAACCAATTGAAATTATCCTCCTAGGGGGTGTGGTAAAGCAACATATTCTCTTTTCTCAATCCCAAAATGAAAGTATTCTCCATTCACAATTGATCAGAAACTAAACACCTAAGGTTCGAGAATTTGATAATTAGTGATTGCGGATTAGATTCAATCAGAGCAACCTAAGATGTCCTTACATGGTAAATCCTAAAGACTTGATGAACACAAACAAACACAATTGCATAATGCTTCAAGAAAAAAGTATTCATTTCAGACACTTTTCTCTGAACGATTTACCAAAGAGAGGAGGAGACACCAATTGGAAATTTTCCAATCCCAAAACGGAAGCCTTCTCCATTCAAAAACTTCACCACCTAAATTCTAAAACGCAAAGAAATTCCAGGCTCGAGTCAACTATCCTACCACTCACACAGCGAATTAGAAAATAGACATATCAAAATATGGACGTATGAACAAGGTAGCCTAAAAGGAACCACCAAAAGCATCTAAAAAGAAAAGGAAAAAAGGAGAACAACTTCGTCTGAATATTCCGGCGACAACAAACAAGTTGATCGGTAAATAACCTGTATTCTTAAGCCACAACGGCAGGCCGTTGTTTAGAAGGCTCAAGTCCTGTGTTATTCTTCTGAACAGAGTCTCCGAGAAAATCTTCCATGTTGTAGATGACAGTGATGTAAAGAGAGCAGCTAGGGCACCGAGCAATCTCTTCTCCGAGCTTAAGATCCTCCTTCGTGATTTGGAACAAGTCGCCGCAGGGGCATGGGTACGTGAAGGCCTGCAGCTCCTCGTTCCACTCCATGTCTTCTATCTCCACGTCATCGTACGACATCGTTGGTTCAGAGGATTCGGCTAATTTGGCGGCGATGGCGAGTCTGCAACCGACGAATTCGGAGGTAGACGAAGAAGATTAAGGGCTATAGGGATTTGGGTTCTTTGGACTCTGAATTTCGGGAGAGCGCCTCCAAATTAGGCTTTTTTATTAAACTAGTTCCAAAGTGTAACATTAAATTCTTTCTTTTATTAGGGTTTAAGCATGCTAGAATTATTTGTAATGTAGACTTTGTGGCGTATTATGCTATATCATGGCCATATGCACATTCAGAGCACTCATATGCAATGTTGATGGACGAAGTCCGACCTTATGCACAACTCCTCGTAAAGATAGGCACCCTTAGGACAGGTGCCCGAATAGGTGGTCTTCCCATTCACACCTCCCTAATATAATGATGATAACCAGGGAGACACTACAGTTTCTGATTTAAGCCGTTGCGGCAAATTAGGAGAATCGTGATGCTAAAGACAACTTCAGCATGTCGTAGGAGTCAAAGTAGTATTTATGACTTGCTAGTATTAGATGGGAAAACGATTGACTATACAAGGGACCACATGGGTACTTGGTAGATGGCTGGTACAAGGATCCGTCCCCTCTAACTTAGCCTTAGTATTGTGGACCTACTTAAGTTTGCCACCTAGCCCTATATAGATAAAAATTTGATAACGATCATCTTTCAATGTGCCACTTAAGTTTGTCAATGTTGGAATTAGAATGAGGTCACATTTTTCAGACTCGTGATACCCAGAAATTATGTATAGGTACATATTGATCTGTTGCCAAACTTCACATTCCCAACGAGCTTCTCATCATGCTCTTTGAACTTTGCTCGATCTCTGAACATGAAGTTGCTTACCCCGTTGTTTAGGTCCTACGTGTTGGTCTCCACTTGATCTTCTCTATTTGTGAGAAGGTTCGTCATAACCATCTCTTAGTAGAGCACGAACAGGTTAGATGTCTTCTCGTCCAACATCAATGTGAGCCCTTGCTCATGCATGAATGTGAGGTTTGCCTCCTCATCGCTTTCTTGTTGCAAAATTCTACTACACAATGCTCGTATTTTTCAAAAGAATAACACTTGATCATGTACTTGTCCTTCCAAGAGTTTGTGAGGTGTTGTCACAGCCTCCTCTGCCACCACATCTGTGCCAACGCCTACTACCTTTGTTTTCTTTATTGTGGCTATCACGTTCCTTCGTACTTTAGAAGAAAGAATTAGCTACATCTTTCTTTCTTTTTTCTTTTTATGCAAGTCACTCATCGTGTGTGAGTAAGAGGTGTTTCTCTTCCTCTCTACCTTTATAAGCACGAAGTCTCTCCTCATGGGCCTTAGGATAACCAATGACCTCCTTAAGTGACATGTTCTTAAGGTCGTCAAATTGCTCAATAGAAGTAATGATTTGCATGAACTTTGGGGGACAACTGGAAGGAACTTCTTGACGATAGAGATCTCCTCCACCTTGTTGTCTAACCAGTGATGATTGCCGTCAATGTCATGGCAAAGTCATCCAGCAACTCATGATGCGGATAGCTCGAACTAACTCTTCAAGGTCTATACCTTTGCTTCCTTGACTTTGTCCACACTTATTTGCATTGTTTGTAACGTCTCCCACGCTGCCTTTGCCGAGTTCTTCTCTACCAACATGAATGACATCCTCCAAGTTTAATTGGTATATGGCAGCAAGAGTCATATTGTCATTACACGCCTCAACGTTGTCACCATACTCAATAGTGTCTCGCATGCCTTGTGCCTATAAATTAACACACATCTTTATCGACTATGTTGGGTAGTTACTCTTCATGAGTAACAATATTGTAGCGTTTTTACTCTTCTCATTTTCACTTTTTATTATTGTTACATCTCCTTCGATAACTCTTAGTGGTGATGGAATTTATTTCGACATCCTAGCTCTGAAACTAGATGTTAATTTTAACCCTCGATCGAAATACTTCGAAATAAATAACTGAATTAGAAAAAAAAAACAACTTGAGTAGAGTGTTTCCCTTTGCTGAAGAACCCTAAGCATATGTTTTTCAATTCTTTTTGTTGTTCTTATTAAAACCTACCTTTGACGAAGAACTTAGTTAAATAAAATTTACCAATAAGCAAATGTCAAACTCTGCAAGCTAACTGTTCTCTCGCTCAGAGAAGGATCTAATCAATCCAAAAATTAATTCTCAAAGGATTTTTCTCTTTATCAATATCTTCACCACATCGTAACATACGTAGAAGCTACAAAAGATCAACCAAGGCTTTGCATAACCTCAATTTTCCAACATCAACCCATTTTCTTAACGTGTCTGTTTGATGCAATTTCTATCTATCTTCTCAAAATACATATTATCTTCTTCCACTGACCTGCAAGTGAAATAGTATTGTCCTATGTTGTATTCTGTCTTTGAATGTTAGACCAGGTTTTTCACCAACTATACGACACTTGCCTTGAATCAACTCTCACTTGGTCAGTTGGGCGCCATTTCTATGTCGCCGCCTTATTTGTCTGCATGTAGGTGCAACCTACTGTTTTTATAGTATAAGAGTGGCTCTCTCTCTCAATTGAATTAGTCATCGTCCTCAATAAATTTTTTAAGAACACCACCTGGATTGTGACATTCTCTCCCAACTAATCTCACATTATCCCGATGATAATTTGAACGTTGGACTAGCTGCTGATTGACTTACCGAAATGAATACGAAACTGTGCACTACAACAACAACTACTCAATCGTTGTGGGCTAGGGCTAGGGCTATTCTACCAAGGACCTACATTGCCTGCAAATAAAGATTACGTTTTAATGTTACTAATTATCGTTATCATACGAAAACTTTCAAAACCAAAATCAATTAATAAGAACATGATTCTAAGTAAAGTAGTATTCATTCAAATGAGGAAATCAAGTAAATGAACTTCTAAACGTTGTTGGCTGTCCGTTATAGTAAATATTAAAGGACGAGCTATCTCACCTGAAAAGGTCCCTCTTCTTGCAAGAAAGTGAGACCTTGTGTCACACATAATGCAATCTTCATTCTTGTATTTCAGTAAATGGGAGGCCATCTGATCTAACATACAATAGACGATCTAAATTTCCATGTCAAGATCACGATACCGCACAATTGAAAAAGTACGACCATGACATTAGGCTAAGTTGCATATTTAGGCCATAGCATACTTGATCTATACACAAAAACCAAAACCGACTCGTAGGTTCTTCTTTACTCGGTTCGCTGGAACTCGCACCTTCCCTTCTTAGATTTTTCTCCGACCCACTTTTTGGATAACAATCCATGCAAGATTTAACCAAACTGCTTGGTTGTGGTGAGATCCCCTTTTAGTGACCCATGGCAACGACAGATCCTACACCCAAAGAGAGCAAGAACTTACCAACTATTTGAGGTAATTGGGGCGGATTGATTGTATGCCCACGAATTTGGGAGGACAATCTGAACCAAGTTCCTTTGGGTTTAATATCTCTCTCTCGGGGATGCCTAAACTTCAAAATTCAATGAGGGAAAATACTCAGTTGCTACAACTGAATGCAGCGTGTGAGCTCTATTTTTCGATACATGTTTGACTTTTTTTCGTCTCAATTTCGATACTAACCCTATTTAATTTCGATACTAACCTTATTTTGGCTTGAATTGTGACATATTAGAGAAATTTCAAGAATTTTGGATCTCTTAACCCATTAAAAAACTAGTACAGAAAGACACGTGTCGTAACGATTCAGATTTTTCATTTTTGTTTGATTGGGTTAAGATTTTATTTTGTTTTTATATATGACAGGATATTAGGTTATGCATATATTCTGGCCTTAAAAGTGCAATTTTCAACCAGGAAGTTATTACCTAAGAATAAAATAAATAATTAAATGTAATCTAAAAAAAGACTTTTATTACCTCCCTATTCTTTTTGAGTTTCCTTATCCTAAAAAAAACCTTAGAATGCAAATGTCTTCGTATTATTTTATATTCTTATGCCAACCTTTTACCCCTTGAAAATGATTTTATCTCCAAACTTTCCTCCTGAACGTTGTGGTTGCTCTTCGGAGGAAGAATCAAGTAGAAGTAAGGCATTGATGTTGGGATCATTGTGTCAAAGAAGGTTGACCGTCGGAAATCGGTGTTGAAGACGTGGGATTGTCGGCGCGTCGCCGGAATCGGGGAGGCGGAAACTAGAGTTTCGTCGCTTGTCGGGTAAGAAAGACAAGGTTTTTGGAATAGGGTCGTGTAACGACCCGAAAAAAAAAAAAAAGATAATAATAATAAGTAAATAATAATTATAAAAAAAATAAAATAAAAAAGTAAATTATCGACTCTCTCTCTCCACCTTCCCCAAATATCTCCCCAACCCCTCCAATTGCAAAATGATCTGAAGAAAAAAAAACAAGAAAGGAAACAGAAACAGAAATAGCAGATTTTGGGAAGGGAAAATGGGAGAAAGAAACATAGGAAAGATCACAGAGTTTGGGAGAGAAGAATTGGAGATGGCCTTCGAGGCAGATCTAATAGGAATGGAAAGAGATAGAAAAGTCCTCGGTAAGTTAGATCTCATTTTCTTTTATTTTTGCACGAGATAGAAAAGTTATCTTAGATCTCTCTTTCAATTATTTAGATTTTTTGGATATGGGATTGAAAATCAAAATTGGCTGTATCAATTGCATCTAAATTGAATCATCATCTTGAGCAAAGAGAAGAAAATCATAATGGATGGATGCATAGCCATTTTTACTCAAGGAAAAATTAAAATAGATTGGAAATGGTTAATGACAGTAGTTTTATGAAAGAAAAGAAAAAAAATTCAAAATCAATTATCGAACTAATTAGAATCAGATTTCCACCTACATCACCCAGTTATTTAGATGTTAATTAGCAGTTAGAAATCATGTCAGATTTTTTAATGAGATCATAGATCTTCTCCTTTGTACCATTATTGAGAATTAGATCAACCCTTCATTTACTAAACTGTTAGAATTAAATAGGGAGGAAAAGAATTAAACAGAAAAGAAAAGAATTAAACAGAGAGAGAGGTTTGAAAAGAATGGGAAGAAAAGAATTAAACAGAAAAGAAAAGAATTAAACAAAGAGAGAGGTTTGAAAAGAATTAAACCGAGAGAGGTAAAGAAAATATATATATATATATATATATATATATATATATATATATATATATTTAATTAAGTACAGAACAGAAGAAAGGAAAGAGGTGAAGGAAAGGAAATTATATATATTTAACTAATTAAATACAGGAAAGAAAAGAGAGAGACAGTGGGGAGGAAAATGGAAGATTTGGTGAACAGAAACAATTTTACCGAGTAAAAAAAAAGATACCAAGATATATATATATATATATATATATATATATATATATATATATATTCAATACTCATAAAGTCTTTAATACTCGCATGAAGTTTAGCACATGAACCATTGTAGGAGTTAGAGAATTAAACATGAAATTGAGGTTATGGATTCTTATAGGTTGGCTTGGATACAAAGGGGAAAAATCGAACTTTCATTAAGGATAAATTGGTCACACCCGTATAAGCTAACCAAGTAAGTGGCCTTACTATATTAATATAAATATCCACGAGTATGTGTTACCTAGGGTAACAAAGAGATGAGACTAGAGGGTTGTGTCAGAAGAGACATTATGATGGATTTAGAGGGACCTCATGCATATAGTATGTTCATAAGCATAGGGCTACTTCCCCTAAAGATGATGAGTGCGGACGCGCACCATATGATGAGCGTGAATACGCACAGGTGCGAATGCACACAGATGAGGGTGTTCATGAGGCACATGACACTATGGGGTTCCGCTGACCTCCGGACGTCGCTACAGATTAGCTTGACCAGACGGTCCAGGGGGTGTGCGAGCGCCCTGGGGATTCACACTCGCACGTGTGAGTCGTGTGTAGGGAAGTACTACACATCCAATTTATCCGAGACTGGAGGTCACCCCTAAGATGATTAGAGATAGGTCCCTAAATCATGATTGCATGTGTTTGCATTTGCATGGCCCCCTATAGTGGGGCCACTTACTGAGTATTCTTTGAAATACTCAGGCCGTGTGCCACTTCATTTTTTCAGGTAAAGGCAAGGTGCACTTGTACGGAGGATGACGGCATCGCGAACAGAGACTGTGGCACGTGCATAGGGTAGACTCATATTCAAATTTCTAGTCTTAAGTTAGAATAGGTTGTTTTGCATTTCATTGTTTTAAATTATTTTGTATTTGTTTTTGTTTTCTCTAAATTTCAGTATTTCATATTTAAACACGTAAGACCATGGCTGTGTTTTTCAGAGAAGAAGTTGTTTTAAACGTTTTTTTTTTGAAATTTTTGTTATCAATTATGTTCATGTAAGAGTTATATTTCCGCATTATAGATGAGCATGAGACGTTAGTAGCGACTCTAAGTGTGTGAAAATTTAGGGTCGTTACAGGTCGAGTCGCAGACGCACACCTAGCAGCTCCGGCAGCTTCGCACGCGTACACAGTGTGGGTCGGCTCGCACGTGTACGAAATCGACTCGGTTCCGTCAATTCCCGCAACTCGACTTGGCGGCTTAGTTGGCCGGCTCGACAACTAGGCTTAGCGGCAAGGTATCACTATAATATATTGATTCCAAGCTTTTTGGCCCTTCTGAAACTGTTTCTGCCCTTGGTTTTACCATCCGAGGTCAGTATGGTTCCTAAACGTTAAAGACAGATTAGGTCGGGGGTTTATTTTGATAAATAGCATGAGGTTTAGCTAGGGTATGTTATGAAAGGTTCTAAGTTTTTATGTGGTTATCATAGGACGTATTTAACCGCTGGGATTAACTCGCTGTGAGAGACTTCAACCAAGACCATCGAGGTAAGTGACCTTACTGTTGAAGTTAGCTTTCTACGTGTTGTATGATGGTGCGTGCCCTGTGGCCCCTGCATGCACCATATTTTATGTGATATGATTATGTGATGTATAGATTGTGTTGACCGTAGATTGTGTATGTTATGTGATGTATGAACTTGTGTTGACTGTTGACTGTTTATGTTATATCATGAATGAGATGTTAGTATTATATGCCATGAATATGTTAATTGATGTCATAGATACACGTAGAATTATCGAGTCATGTCATGAGATGTTTATGCAACTGGAATGTTTATGTAATATGCCATGTAATGTAAGTCATGTGAGATGCCATGTAATGTAAGAAACGTAAATGCAATGTTAGCACTGCTTATGTAATGCCATGTTAGATATGTTAAGGGACCTCATGCATATATGTATGTCACGTGCATCAGGATTCTTCCCCTTTATGATATGAAAGAATGAGTTACGATATTTATGTTCGCCATGATATCATGCGGACCCTTTTCTATTCTATGGTGTCCGGCGACATGTAATACGTTATGCCCGACCAAGCTAGGCCCAGGGGGTACGTACATGAGCCCGCCTGGTGGGTCCATGTATACATACATCGGCCATGTGTGAAGGAGTACCACACATCCAACCCTACCAGGAATAGAAAAGCACCCAAGGCTATGAAAAGTTTATGAAAAGTTAGGTCCCGCTCATATGTTGCATGTGTTTGCATTCCTAACCTCAACAGTGGGGTGACTTACTGAGTATTTCATAAAATACTTAAGCCACAGGCTACCTACATTTTTCAGTTAAAGGCAGCCAATGTACAGTTGACGGCAGAGCTGAGGCCACCATGGAAGTTGGAGACAGGATATTTTTAGGGGTTTACTTTTATTAGATTGTTTTAAATTATAGCATTTAGTATTGTTTTATTTGGATTTATTTTGAATTCAGTATTGAATGTTTATTTTCGGAGTTTGGGTTTTGTTTTGGATTCATGAATATTTATGAAAGACTCTTTCAAGGTTATTTATGATGAGCTTCCGCTTAATGAGATAAGTATGCATGGGTGACGTCACTAATTAGGTTAAAGAAAATTAGGGGCATTACACGTGTCATCCGCAAATAATATGGCTTTGATTTCAACCATGACATTGGTATGGCAACTCTAGAGAGGTGAGTAAGAACTCAACCTGCTCTACTCTCAAAGTACCTCTTAAAAATTTAAATAAACACTATATAGCTCTTTTTGGGGTTTAAGAGTAAATTCGATCCTTCGATCATACAAGTGTTAGGAAGGCTTTTAAAAACCATTTCATGATGTCAACGAAGTCCATGATTAATTAATTTTAGATTAAGGGTAAAAAAAGTCTTGACACAATCGCACTTTTGAAGGCAGACTAGAGATTGTGCGGCACTCACTTTCCAACGACAAGTGAGCTAAGCCAATTTGTTCTTGCGTCGCCTACGGCCAAGCGACATATGATCGAGCCTCTAGCCTCAGTTTTAAAAGAATGTTTTAGAAAACGAGGGTAGAGAGAGATTTTTGAAAGAGACGTTATATAAGCAAGCAAGAGAGAGATAACAACCGTTAGCATATATATTGGATAGGGAGAAGTTGACAACTAGTCATATCCCCTATAGTACATTCTGAGGCATTTCATGTCTAGCAGGCATAGACATGATATTCCCCCTATAGTACATTTTGAGGTGTCATACACCCTAGAACTACAAAAGTAAAAACACTAGAATGAAAAGACATGACCAAGGTTTGGCTTGTCATGGGCATGCGGCCATGGGCAACACGCTCTGGACGAGCATGACAGTGACATCCTCCCCCACCTAATTGGTTGACGTCCCTGTCAACCGACTACTTTCAAACCTTGTGATGTGGGTGGCGGCGGAGTTCAGATCTTCGGCGCGTTCCCAGCTGGTTTTCTCTATAGGGAGATTCTTCCATTTGACAAGGAATTCACGAATCGTCTGTACAGGTCTTCCTATCTTCCTATCTTCCTAACCCTGTCGGCTAGGATCTCCTCTACTTCTTTGGTTTCTTTTTGTTTCAGATCGATGCTCGGTCTCGTGATTGCATTTCGTTGGTCGTCGTCTGGGTTAGGGTGGTAGGGCTTCAAGTTGCTCACATAAATTACTGGTGGATTTTCATCCATGCGGATAGTGCAACTCGAGGAGGTAGCCCCGATCTTTTTAAGGACTTCAACCAGGCCTTCATATTTTCGAACTAGTCTCTGGTCCTTTCGACTGCAAAATCTGATCGACTGCAAAATCTGATCTATTCTGGTTTCAGCTAGATGAGAACTTAATCTCCTGCTCATTTTCATATATATATATATATAATAATTTATCTCTTAATCTCCTCTTCATTTTCATATATATATATAATATATATATATATATGTATAATAATTATATAGGGGAGAAAGTGGGGAATGCGTTTCCATTTATGACACAGTTTTCAATCAAAATAAAGTCAATGAAGATTAAGTCTTATAATCTGCTTTTTTCAATAAATAAAATTATCGTTAATGTTTGTTCAATAAATACGGGTAAGTTGAAAATGGGGTATAATTATTATAAAAAAAAAAGTGAAAAAGGAATATTACAGCTTTAAATAACTTCAAGGATAAGCCATAAGACATTTGTGTCCCTATGTGGCGTAAAATTTATGTACAAAAGAAAAGAAAAAAAAAAAAAAAAACGCAACTCTTCCGACACGACACCCAAATAATGAATGTCCATATGTCGGCTTTACCCTTCCAATTTCAAACATAAAATTTTCATTTTCATATTCACAAAAAATCAATTATTTAAAAAAAAAAAAAAAAAAAAAAAAAA
>NW_019268582.1:935341-961811 GCF_002738365.1 Cucurbita moschata | reverse complement strand
AAAAAAAAAAAAAAAAACGCAACTCTTCCGACACGACACCCAAATAATGAATGTCCATATGTCGGCTTTACCCTTCCAATTTCAAACATAAAATTTTCATTTTCATATTCACAAAAAATCAATTATTTAAAAAAAAAAAAAAAAAAAAAAAAACTGCGTTCGGCTTATCGATTCCAAGAATCCACGTGGCGGGTTTTCGTTGGAGCGCGGCATTCCATTTCCGTACGGCCTTCTGCACCATATTTGACCTTCTTCAACTACCCCAAACGCCATGCAAATCGGAACGCCCAGTACTTTCTTTTCTGTTTTGCCTTTTCTACTTGTACGGCCGCTCCGCCTCCCGGAGCTTCAACAGCTCTGGCGCGTTCTCCGCCACTCGCCACACCTTCACCGACCGGTCCAGGCTTCCACTGTATACAATCCACCGTCGGCTACTGTTATAGAGCTTCCTGGCTGCGGTTTCCTCCGGTAACGATGGCGATTCTTCTTTATCTTCCTTAACCGCTAAGCATTTGACTGGACCTGCGTGGCCGGTCAGAATCGACAAGCATGTATGAGATCCGCTATTCTCTTCTCTCCGCCAAACGCAAATGTTTTTATCCGCGGATCCGCTGAACATCATGTTTCCGGCCGTCGCTAAACAGAGCACCGCCAGTTTATGGCCGCGGAGGATGCCGCCGTGCGACAACTGCTTCTCGCTCTCCCAGTAATTCACCACTCCATCCGACGAACCGCTGTACAAAACCGCCGAATGCCGATTCACCGCCAAGGCCGTCACCGCATTTTCCTGTTTCAGCAACACATGAACCAGAAAATGCTTCGTACCTTTCCCCTGCATCTCCCTTCGCCACACCTTCACTGTTCCATCGGCAGATCCAGTGAAAACAAGGCTTTCTAATCCCGATGCGACGGCGTTCACGGCGTCGTCGTGAGCGCTAATTGATTCTAGACATTTAGAATTCGAGATTCGCCAGACCTTCATCGTTTTGTCCCAAGATCCAGAGTACAAAAGCCCTAACTCTTCGTTCAAGCTCATCGATGAAATGGCGTCGAAATGCCTAATACGAAGAACGTTGTGATGGCGCCGAACTTTCACGTAATTTCTCGGATTCATCGAGCTCTTCACGAATTCCTTCAATGTCGGTAGGCTTCCAATTCGGCTATGAGATTTCGGATTCTTCGACGAAACTTTCCAGATTCGAATTTTTCCGTCTTGATGTCCGGTGAAAATCCTGTCTGCGCAGAAGATAATCGATTTCACTAATCCACTACTCGATTTAAATCCTGTATACTCCTTCAAATTCTTCCACACGCGAATGTTCTTGCTATCCGATCCAGTGTACAACAAATCCCCTGCCACAGCCAACGAATACACATGACCTTCCTCTCTAACCAGAGATCCAATCAGTCCATTTCGAGCGTAAAATTCATCATCGTACAAATTCATCCTCGACGTAACAATCCAGGGCGATTTCGAATACGGAGAATCCGATTGATTCCACGGCGACATCAAGGACGGCGAAGCGTCACTACTCGCCGGCGATTTGTGGTAGTTATACACCGGACTCACCGCGCTGCTATGCCGTGAAGAGAACTCGTAATCGCTACCGGAAAAAATCGCCGGATCGGACTGCAAGTACGCTCCAAATCGCCTTCGATTTAATCTGCTGGGCCGCTCCATCACCATAGCTCCTCCGCCTTGTGCGCCTCTCATTGAAGAATCGAAACCGCAAGAAAATAAATCGTTTGAAAAATATTAGAATTGTAAATGAAAATAGTTTTGGAATTTTTTTTTTTCTCAAATGCAGGGAGAGGGGGAGGTGCATATATACATTGAGAGGGAATAGGATGCTGCCACGTGGTTGAGAGAGATAAAACTATCTCAAGGAACCGGGATACCGGGGGTGCCAGTAACAAGGTAGATGAATTTGGTGATAGCCGGTAAAAGACCCACGATTTTATTTTCATTTTTAATTATTACTTTTTCTTTTTTTTCTTTTTTGCGGCGTTTAAACTCCACACGTTAATTCGGGGGCACTGAAACGGCGTCGTTTAGTTGTGTGTTTTATGGACCAGACATCCGGTCGGGGGAATTTGGATGGTCAAATATTGGAATTGGTAAACGGAGTCAACGAATTAAGAATATTAATTTTATTTTGGGTGTGTTATTATGCTGTTTAATTTTTATTTATTATAAGCATAAATTTTCCTAATTTTATTTTTGATTCCTTAAAAGTTTCAAATAAATGAAAATAATCTCACTCATTTATATATTCATAATTTTTTTTAATTAAACAACGTGAGACTCTAATCATCCTCAACATATATATATTTTTTATATATAAAAATAATAAAGGTCAAATTAAAGCGAACCGAAGAAATTAAATTCGAACTTTTACACATGCATAAAAGTCAAGTTTATTGGCTAAAAAAATCACCCCTGAATAAGTTATATATATATATAATTTTGGCTACATATTGAAAATGATTGATATATGAAAATAGAAAAGATCAAATAAAGAAAAATAAAATGAAAAAGGTTTGTCATTTTGTACAAATAAATATTATATAAATCTTTATTTATTATTATTTTTTTAATAATTAAGTATATTTCATGTGACAATAATAACTAACTTATTTTTGTTTGGTTTCCACCTTAAAATTGAAAAGTAGGTTCATTTTTAAAATATTGTGTATTTTAGTTTAAAATTTAGAATTTGAATTTTCTAAATAATATCTAAAAATTATACATCTTTCTCTCTCTAACCATTAGAAATAGACTTTTTATTTTAAGAGAGAGAAATGTATATATTTTGGTCATACAATTGTCCTATAACTCAAGTTTGAGTCGGAGTTTTAAATTCTTCAAAATTCAATCAATATAGACTACTCAACCCAAACATAAAAAATCTCAAAATTGAGATTTTGATTGTGTTATTATTATATAAATTAAGTTGATTTTAAAAAAAAATTAGGTCAGTTCATTGATATTTTTTGGTTGAATCAACTCGATCCATTCAGGAAATAAAGTTATAACCCAATGAAATAAAATTAATTATTAATACAATTTTTAGTATGGATAAATATAATTTTTTTTTAATCGAAAGACTTTCAAAAAGTCAAACTCAGCCATAAATGGGATTAAAAAGTCATGTAGTTTGGTGACCCATAACCTTCACTTTTTATCCCTCACCACTTGAACCATTCTATCTCTTTCTCAAACGCCGGTTCACTTCCTCCAATAAAATCCTAATCTCAATTGTCAACAACGCCTCCTTAATATTAGCGCCACCACCCCACGCGCCGCCGCAGCCTCTCCCACCCCTCTCGAATGCCACGTTGCATATTTAAATCACGCGTTTCAATGTGTATCCTCCACGTGGCATTGTCCGTCAGCGTGACTGGACATGTTCGTGAGGGTTCAATGGAAAGTCACAATTTCTGTTCTGCAATGATTGAGGATATTTGTCACTACACTCCGACACCTGGCGTCTACCTTTTTCTTCCTTTTTTTTTTTTAAATCTATTTAATTAATTGTAGTATAAGTTATTGAATGAAATATGTATAATTTTACATGATTAAATATTTATTGAGCACTTTTTTTTTCTTTCTTTTGAATGAATTATTAAATAAAATAATATAAAGTATTGATTGAAAATAATAAAAGCGTTCATATATTATTAATATATAGATTGATGGAGAAAACTATGATCGTAATTAATTACTAAATAAATAATCCATTTTAATTAATAATCGCTGTGTTGTAAAATTAGAAATAAGCGAAATATAATTCATCATAATTTTCTATTTTTTTTTTTTAACCTTATGATGGGATGACCAAAATTGGAAAAAATAAATTGAAATAAAATATATAGGAAATTATTTATTATGAAAATTGTAATTAAATTGAGCAATAATTGACAATTTATACTGATAATTTTAATTGGCGGCTAAGTGCCCCTAGCAAAATGAGGTGACATAAGCAAGAGATGCCCAAATTGTCACCTATGTCACATGCATTAATATATAAAGACTATATATTATAATTAATGTGTGTTACAGCTGGTGTATGAAAATTAAGTGTTAAATTCGTATATTTAATATTAATGCATATAGTTTGTAAAATGTGGTTACTATAATTATTCACCCTTTACCACCTAGTAAGTTTTTGGAAGATAAAATCAAAATTACCCTTCAACTTTATAAGGCCTATCAAATTTAACCCTAATTTAATTTTACATATATGTTTATAATTGCAATAAGTTCAACGATGACATGTTACGTGACAAAATCGACGTCTATTATTTTGGTCAAAATTAAATTATAATTTATTGGATAAACTTAAATTTATTTGCAATGACTTGATTATCGAGTACAATTAATAGTACTTGTTAGATAAGCACAACTCTCCACAATGGTATAATATTGTCCACTTTAAGCATAAGCTCTCGTGGCTTTGCTTGAGGCTTCCCCAAAAGGCCTCGTACCAATGAAAAGAGTATTACTTGATTATAAACTCATGATCACTCTTTAAATTAGCCGATGTGGGACTTTCATCATCCAACAGTATTTATTAGAGATGAACTTGAACCATTATATATGGTATCTGAACCATCTCCAATTATGCCAGTGAAGACGTTGGGGCGAACAATACCTATGTTAGGTCTCTTTATAACACAAATTTAATTAAACTTTCTTAAATGAATGAAATAGTTCAAACCGGCTTGAACGGGAAGATACCTACTTTTGATTTATTTTTTTCGATAGAGTGTCGTATAAGTTTAACTTATACGTTAGAATTTTAGTTAGGATAAAAGTATGGCATGATTAGTCTAAATATTTTTGGGAAAAGGAAGTAATTGATATGATTAAAAAAAAGAAGGAAAAAAAAAGGGGAAAGGAAAGAGTGTAGCTGACGTGTCAGTTGAGAAGGGGTGGATAAGGAGTCTAAATTTGATGAGTAGGACGTGGTGAAAGATGAGTTATAGACCCATTCCTTCTCGAAGAACACGTGGCAGAATTGTAGAGTGTGTTTAATTCAATGTGTACCTAAAAAGGTTTTCAGTGCCCAATTTAAGATTCTTTGAAATTTTTCCTTCTAAAATGGTTTGAATAAATCAACAAAATACCATTTATTCCTCTAATTATTTAATTATCTCGATTTACTTTTATGTATTTTATTATTTTAATATATATTTTTTTTATCATATATGTTTATTATGAAATCTTCTTATAAATTATTTATTTGAAAATAATATTAACAGCTAAATAGAATCAGAACTTAAAAAACATATTATTTATAATATATTTATTAATGAATAAAATTTTAATGGCTTAAAATTGTTTTAATAATTTAATTAATAAAAATAAATTAACAAAAATATTTATTTATATAAAATTTTGATAATATTCACGTCTTAATTTATTTCATTTGGATAAGCTCAATTATAGTTTACAAAATTATTTTAATTATAATAAATCAGTAATAATTTTTTAATATATATATTTAATTTATTTGGACAAAAATTATTAAATAAATAAATTACTTATTGCTAAATATCTAAAATTTAATAATATAATAAAATTCTTAAAAATAATTTATTTATATGAAATTCTAAAAATCTCAAATATTGAGTTGTTTTTCTAGGTAAAAGTTGTACTAGAAATCCGTTCATCCTCTTAACCAACAAAGCTACAACATCATTTGATAATAATTATTCTGTGTATTAAAGTGTTCCCTGAATCGTTACTCATCTCTTCCATGTCATTATCTACACTATACGACGGGGTCATGGTATTTCGCGACTCTTCGTCTCCCTCTCTCTTTCATTCCCTCTCGTTTTCAAATGTTTCTGTGTTTTACGTTTTGGTGGATAGAACGAAGTAGTTGGACTTAGTGAGAGGGGGATGGGCGTGTCCTCGGGAAGTTGCTCAAAAATTTCAGCGAGTCACCAAAATTCTCAGAGTTGCCGGCGACTATATATATATATTTGTAATCGTAAAAGCTACCCAATCAGATGCATTATTATTATTATTTGGGTCTGGTTTGCTAATTTGCGCACACGTTTCCTACGACCAAACAAAACCTACACTCTTTGAATCCAAATTTATATATTTTGTAAATAAGAAAAAGGGAGAGAATAAAAGTTGGGGAAAATGAATAATATAGTTCTATACATTACTTTTAAATACAAGACATCACAACCAAGATGAAAATCATGATAACTCCGACATGTTTTTCTCTCTCACATATTATTCAAAAACCCTCATTTTTTTATAACCTCGCATAACCTTTGTAATGGCCCAACTGACACAATATCTACCACTTAAAAGTGTGAATAGATTTGAAAATATTATTACTTAAGGAAGCAATATAGAGTTAAAGAATGAGAAATAGAATTGGGATCGAAGGTTTTACCTTCATTGATATTCACAACGTTTAGATTGGATACCAGATACTAACTAACACGTACAAATAAAATATAAACTAACTAAATCTTCAGAATAAAATAAAATATACTACTATCAAATTATAAAGGAAAAATATTAACTGATTACGAATATATAAGATATATTTCATAACTAATATATTGTCTAAGTATTAACTGATTAGGAATATCTTGACTAATTCAAACTATCAATAAGTTGCACTAAATTCTGACACCAACCTCATCACTACAGATATTACCCTCTTTAGATTTACCCTTCCAAGCTTCCCCTCAAAATTTTTAAGAAGCTTCCACGAGGGAGAGATTTTCACACCCTTGTAAAGAATGCTTCGTTCCCCTCTCCGAGATCTCACAATCCACCCCCTATTAGGGCCAGCGAGGACGTTGAGACTTGTTCCTCTCTTCAATCGATGGGGGATTTCACAATGCACTTGGGCCGAGTTTCCTTGTTGGCACTTGTTCCTCTCTCCAATCGATGTAGGATCACACAATGATGCCATTTGTAACAGGTTAAAACCTATGTTATCCTAACAACCTTAAAATGTGTTTCATTTTTATCCCGACAATCTTCAACCCAAATAAACAACAACTACATTTTCAACGGGTTAAAACCTATGTTATCGACCAAAAGTTGGAGTTTGATCTTGGGTCACACCATATGATATAACAATAATATCCATAGTTTGTAACCCACTTAGGCATAGGTGAAACAATTTTCCAAACTCTTGCTTTTGTTGTTTGTGGAAGGCATATGATACTTCACTTTGTGGAGAAAAACACGAGTGTCTAGAAATTTCCATGAAAATGGCCCATCCATTGCTGGGTTTTGCTGTACAACTGGAAAAAGAGAGTGAAAGGAGATATTTAAAGACTTGTAGACCAATGAGGAAGATGGAACCGAGAGACAAGAAAGTAAGTGCTTTACACTTGGCTTTGTAATGGCTAACCACAAAGGGAAGAACACGAGTATTTGATTACTTGTCTCTATCTTTCAAAGAACAAGTACACTTGACAAGAACACCTTTTTTTTTTTTTTTAATTTTGGAGGGAGGGATGTCAAAAGATGAATAGAGAGGGATGAAGGTTGTTGATGATGATTTGGTGTTTGTAGGGTTTTGAATCTTATTTTGGAAAAAAGGTTATGTGGGTTGGATTCTTGTTAGTGGAGTATGGGCATGTTGGTGGATATGTTTTTGACTAAATTATTGAAAAATTATGAGAGAGCTTGGAAGGACCATCTAACCATGTCCGAAAAGGAGCAAAGGGTTCGAGTTCGACTAACTAATCAACTATCGTTCCATATGTTCAACATTCCTCGAGGATTCATGTAGCATCAGTTAAAAAAACTTAATCGAAATAAGTTTATAAGTTTATAAGACCTGGAGGGTATGTATACGAGCTCGCCTGGTGGGTCCATGTGCAAAAGTATTGCACATCCAACTCTACCCGAAAATGGAAAGAGCCTAATGTCATGTTACGATTCTAAAGGATAGGTCTCAAACTTGTTATGTGTGCGATTGCATTACTAACCTCAACCGTGGGGTGACTTACTGGTTAATTTTTAAAATACTCAAACCATGTGCTATCCTTATATTTTTTAGGTAAAGGTAAAGCTCCTCTGCACGGATGATGATGAATGCTGGAAAGACCATGGAAATCAACCTACAACAATACTATGCATTATTTTACTATATTTCATGTTAAAAGACTGTTATTTCAAATTTTTTTGTTCTTGAATTAAATGTGTAAGTCAATAAGTGTTTATTATGAATTTCCGCCTATATCTTTAAAGCATGCACGTGGTGACATTACTAATTTAAGCAGACCAAAATTTTGAAGTTTGAATATTATACATAATAACCTCAATGTTCTCGTGCATCTCTGCAACATGATCACATTACCTACTTGTCTTAAATTGTTGACTATCTACATAAACCAACACCGGTCGTTTTAGTATATTTTGTCTTTATTCACATACTTTTCCAGGAAAAATCTCTTGGAATTAACCAAACATGCTTAATTTTAGAGTTTTTATCCATTAAGCCATCTGGATGTTTTTTAACCATAGTTTTATATCTTCAGGATCACTCTCATTCGAATCTGATACCGATTCATCTTTGTATCTCGCTTTGGGTATCTCATGTTACGTTCAAAATTAAAGCTATTATTTAGAGAAAAAAAAAACTAAAAATATATAATAAGTGACACTAAGTGTTGTTGGTTTCAATTTTGACGCTATAGCTTACCTTCTTTGCTACCACTTTGATACCCATTTTTCATACTTAATACTATCCTTTATTTGATTGCAATACTCATTAAAAAATCAATAATATTATTTTATTATTTACCAATATTAGCCACAACTATTTACAAAAGAAATAATAAAAACAAGTTTAAGCCCAATGAAGCCCACATTACAAAAATTGGGCCACGATGTTTTAGCCCAAGGAAGCCCATAACTCTAAATGGGCTGCGGGTTAGAGAACTCCCACATCGGAAATTCGCTAAGATGCGTAAATGACGAACGCCTATAAAAGGAGCATCCAAGCTTGATCCCAGGCACGGAGCCGTGCGGTGAGCACAGAGCGAACTATTCTTTCGCCTTTTACTAAAGAATACCGTGTGCTCGCCGCACATAGCGGCATACGCCTATTTTTGGAGGGGTGCCCCTTGCGGGAAACTCCTGCAACTTGCAGTTTAAATGATCTTTACTTCGCTTGTTCTATTTTCTTGTCCTTTGCTTTTTCTTACCGCATCAGAAAATTATTAATTAATTTCTAACTGATCAAACCTTGTTTTTCATTAGGACCATTTTAATCTAGTCCCAAATAAAAAACGATTTCACTGAAGGTTGATATGTCCTTAACATGAAGGTTGATATGTCCAGCGGTTAAGGAGAGAGATCTGAAATTTATTGGGCTTTGCCCGCATAAGTTCGAACCCTGCTCTTGATATTGAAAAATACATGATGAATCGATATGGTATTATGTATCACCATGATACTATTTTATCGTGAGAGAGTGTTCTTCGTGCATACCAACTAATGGACTCTTGCTTTTACCTAGACAAGTTCACTACTAGAAGTTGAATTGATTGATTTTGTTCGATTAAGTTGGAACAACCATATTCAACTTAACTAGATCGTTTCATTTATCTTCGATTTCTTAGCTTGTTTAGATCATAATAATTTTTAGTAGGATTTTAGAGCTTGACCCAAAGACAAAACGAACACGATATTTTCACATCCTAAAATTTTCATGAGGTTAATAGCAATTTGGAGAACTTTTGATAAGTTCAACTTAAAAGTCGAATGTCAAATACTATGAACGGCTACACTATAACACACAAGCTATTATTTCACCAAGTTTGATGAAAACGAAACAAAACGAGCATGATGTTATATGTTTATGAATTTTTTTTGTAAGACTGTCCATATTGATAGGATCGACATTGTACTTCATGCAGTTGGTGTTATGAAGTTAGTATGTAGAAATTATTAGACGGTAGTGAGCTAACCTCGACCCCTGAATGATCTAGATTCATGAAAGAAAGGTTAGAATTAAAAACTTAAAGCAAGTCTTTTATTGGAAGCATGGTGTCCCATTTGGCGTGTCGGTCTCAATTCCTCATCCCAAACAACACCAGACTACGCCTCATTAATTTAATTTATCCATATGATAAAACTGGAATATTTAATCCAATTTATTCCATTTTCTCCAATAACTCCAAATATAAAACATCATGCACAATAATTGTGTATTTTTTTTTAAATTATTTTGCAAAATTAATCATTTTTTTTATTAAATAATTTTCTTTAGAAAAAAGTAGATTAACTTTAAAATAATAAATTATCAAAAAAAATAATTAAAATCTTGGTGATTTTGGATGCCCATTATTGAAGGGTTGCCCAAAGGGAGGAATACTTCAAACCTGATTACCCACTCTCAATTGGTACTTCCAACCGGATCGACAATTGTTAAGATTGCTCAACGACTCGCACTCGATTTCGATGAACACAAACAACAGGACAGGACAGAGAAAATGCAAAAAGAACTCTAGCTAAGATACCAGCCATATATATATATATGGTTTAACTTAGTATATAACTTTATCAATATAAATATATATATATATATATATTCAGATATATAAATAAAATGACGGACGGTTTTGTCTCGTCGGACATAAACGCCGATGAAATAGAGACTTTCGATCTAGCAAATGAAAGACGAGCAAATACACAGAGGATTAACACGACCATTGTTTTGGGAAGCTGAGGGCAAGCTCAACGAGTCTATTATGGTGTCAGAATGTGTAGTAACAGCGCCAACAAGGATGGATTTAAGAAAAAGAATAATGTCGGAAAATCTCACTTTTTTTTTTCTTTTTTCAAGTAGATAAGGTATTACAATGCCATGGAAAAGAGGAGTAACGAGTCAAGGAACACCTTGATGCACGCGAGCAATTACCACTAAAACTGTGTTGTAGCTTTATTGGCCAAAAGGATGAATTTGTTGCTAGAACAACTCTTTGTGTTTAGGGTACGTACGAGGGGAGATGGGAGGATATTAGAAGATTTAGTTGGGTTAGTTGTTTATATCTGCTGGTTTATGTACCAGTTCTAGTCGTCCCCCTTCTCAATCGATGTGTGATCTCACAATCCACCTCCCCTAAGGCCCTAATCGGTTGTAAAACAACTTTGAGTTATTTGGGTTGCCAATCAAACCTACCCATTTCAACTCAATTCAACCCAACACATGCATATCCTTGTCATTCTTTCTATTCTTTGTTCTTCTTTTTCAAATGGATTGTGATGCAACGACGGCTGATAGGAGCGTTCTAGAGCCATGTAGCTGCTTAGGGACCCTTATATTTATGTCTTTTTGTCTCGAGTGTATTTTGTATTCAAATATTTGAGTTTATTTTTATGCATTTTAATTATAAAAGTTTTAATTTCGTCTCGCTCTTTCTCTAAAAATGAAAAATTTTATAGCATAACAAATGCATACGAGTGTATCACGACTATAGAGTATGAAAAGATCAAAGTAACCTCGTTTTCTTATAATATTTGAAGAATATATTAGTTATGAAATATATCTTAAATATTATATTTTAATATTCTATCCTTTGTAAATTATTTATAGTATATTTTATTTTATTTTTAATATTTAATTAATTTATATTTTTCTTATGAGTAAATATTTGTTGATAGCTTATACCCTGTTTAAAGTTATGAATATGAACGAAAACACAAACCTTTCCTTCCAATTCTATTTGTCATCCGTAACCTGATTCAATCTAAGCCCACCTCAATACCCATAGTTTTATTTTTGTATCTAACATAATTTTTTTTTAAAAAAAATGGAAACTATAATTAATTTAACATTTTCTAAATATATGTCTATAATTATTATATTTGGGTATGATTACGAGTAATTTCATTAAAATAATGTTTTTAATAATAAAAAAAAATGTAATATCATATTAAAAAATGTAAACGCGATCCACGAATTTATTTATTTATCTTTTTTTTGTCGGGTTATTATTGCTATTATTATTATTTTGCAAAACAAATTTTAATAATCGTGTTTTTAAATTTACCATAAATATTTCCAATCTCCAATAGAACAGAAAACCAAGTTATTGCTTCCCCTTCCTTGGAGCAATCGAAGACCGGCGGCTATGGCTTCCCCTTCTTCTTCCTCTGAACTCCCTCTGAAACCCATTCCCGGCGGCTATGGCTTCCCCTTCCTTGGAGCAATCAAAGACCGATACGATTACTTCTACTTCCAAGGGAAAGACGAATTCTTCCGCTCCCGAGTCGCCAAATACCGCTCCACCGTCTTCCGCGCCAACATGCCGCCGGGCCCCTTCATCTCCTCCGACTCCAGAGTCGTCGTCCTTCTCGACGCTCTCACCTTTCAGATCCTTTTTGATACTTCTAAGGTCGAGAAACGCAATCTTCTCGATGGAACTTACATGCCCTCCTTGTCCTTCACCGGCGATATTCGTACCTGCGCCTATTTGGACCCGTCGGAAACAGAGCACTCTGTTTTGAAAAAGCTCTTCCTCTGTTTTCTTGCATCTCGTCACGACAGGTTTATCCCTCTGTTCCGAAGCTCCTTGTCGGAGATGTTTATTAAACTTGAAGATAAAATCGCTGAGAAGAATAAGGTCGTTGATTTCAACCCGATTAGTGATTCCATGTCGTTTGACTTCATATTCCGGCTGCTCTCCGACGGAACCCCTGACTCTAAACTGGCAGCCGATGGACCTGGAATGTTTGATAAATGGCTCGCTTTCCAGCTCGCCCCACTGGCTTCCATTGGTTTGCCGAAGATATTCTCAATTTTAGAAGATCTCGTCATTCACACCATGCCACTGCCTTTCTTTCTTGTCAAAAGTGGTTACATGAAGCTTTACAATGCGTTTTACTCCTGCTCTGATTCGTTTCTAGCCGAAGCGGAGAAACAGGGGATAAACAGAGAGAAAGCGTGTCACAATCTAGTGTTTCTGGCCGGATTCAATGCGTACGGCGGAATGAAAGTACTTTTTCCGATTTTGCTGAAGTGGATCGGCACCGCTGGGGAGGAGCTTCACCGGAATCTCGCCGACGAAATCAGAGCCGCCGTGAAGGAAGAAGGGGGATTGACATTTAGTGCAATAGAGAAGATGAGTCTATTGAAGTCCGTCGTGTACGAAGCGCTGAGGATCGAGCCGCCGGTGCCGTTCCAGTACGCGAAAGCGAAGGAGGACATCGTGGTACAGAGCCACGATTCCGCTTTCAAGATAAAGAAAGGGGAGATCATTTTTGGGTATCAGCCGTTTGCAACTAAAGATGGAAAGGTTTTTGAGAATCCGGAGAAGTTCATCGGCGACCGGTTCGTCGGAGAAGAAGGGGAGAAGCTTCTGAAGTATGTGTACTGGTCGAACGGTAGGGAGACAGAGGAGCCGACGCCGGAGGACAAGATGTGTCCGGGGAAAAATCTGGTGGTGCTGATGGCCAGAGTTATTGTAGTGGAATTCTTCCTCCGTTACGACACGTTCTCCGTCGAGGTCAACGATTTGCCGTTGGGTCCGTCGGTGAAGATCACGTCCGTCACGAAAGCCGCCGTGAAGGTCTGACAGAAATGGTCCCCCCCCCCCTATAATTCCAAGGTAATTTTTTTCCAATTTTTCAAAATTTAATTTAAGAAGGGGTAAATTAATAATAATGTGAAAGGTGAGGGACTAACAAGGTTAATTGATGATTGTCAGAATAATTGAAGGACACATGATCAACGGTGGGGATTAAAGGAGTAAGTTCTTCGTTTTCCACGTGGTTTTATCTTCACATAAATCTTTTTTAGGATTTAACTATAATAATTAAATAAATGTATTTTATGTACCACGTGGCTTTTCTGTTGGTGATGTCTGATGTGAGTGATCGAAAATTATGTTGTTTCATTGATAATTAAGATTCCATTGTTGGACGATGAAAGTCCTACATTTCCTAATTTAGGGAATGATCATGCGTTTATGTTCAAGAAATACTCTCTCCATTCGTACACGCTTTTTGAGAAGCCCAAAGCATTGTCACTTTTATTTATTTATTTATTAATTATTTAAAAGTTTTGTACTATAACTAAAATATCGTACATCTACAAGTCATATTGATTCACAACCATCCTAACAAACACATGTCAATTCATAATCATTTAAACGAACATATTAGTTCAATCAATATAATCACTACAACTATATTATTAAAATTTTATATCCAATAGAATTTTACATAACAAGCAAAATTTGGGTTGAAATGTCTACCACCATAATAATTGACGTCATGGGTAGGAGTCGACTCTGTTTTTTGGATTTTAAAACTTCTCGAAACATCAAGCAAAACGTTTTAGATCAATTCGAGCTCATTCGAAATAAGTATAATACCTCAGACTTTATTTGCTCAAATTGGAAATAGTAATCGAGAAGAACTTAAGATGGGCGTTTATTCCATCGTACAAATCTATATGTCATCAAGAAGATCTTCTAATCAAGAGAAAGTAGTATATATCCGGGGGACGCACAACAATACTTATGTTTAGTTTGATTACTCTGATAGTGCTTGAATTCTTCTCTTACGAGTCCATAAGTCTCCTAAAAGCGTTGCAAACACCTTCACAACTTCAACTTCAACTTCAACTTCCTTTTTAGTTTCTTCCACTTCTTCTATTCTCTTCTAAACTTTCCTTCTAATCAAAGCCTTCTCCAATTTTACTTCTTCTCTCGGTGTTGAGTATTTTCAACGATTGAACTTGATTCTTCAGTAAGCAAGTAGGAATGGTGCTCGATATTTATGTTGAATTGATTTGTGTTTTTAGCTTGTACTTCATTTTGGATATGGTTGTATTGTACGGATCTGGGTTTGTGTTAATATTGTGGTTTTTTAAAATCGATATTACTTCGAAACAATTTCTGTGTTATTTCCATTTACCAATTGTCTGATAAAATGTCGCGACCGAAAAAGAAAGATCAATTATTTTGATGGAATTTCGATTGATTGCTCTAACGCGAAGGTCGTAGGTTCGAAACCTGCATGGGCCATTAGAATACATTTCTTAACACTTTTTATTCAGAACTAAAACAATATTTTAGTTATATATTTATGCCACATACTATAACAAATCATCACAATATATTTCTTAACACTTTTTTTTATTCAAAATTAAAACAATATTATAATTAGTAATTTAATGTCACATAATATTACTAATCGGCCTATTAGCTCAGTTGGTTAGAGCGTCGTGCTAATAACGCGAAGGTCGCAGGTTCGAAACCTGCATAGGCCAATTTTTTACCTCATTTTCCTAGTTCAAATCTTTAGAGTATATCTAATATTTTGTAAGATTCCGTTCATAAATAAGCGCTCGTGGCCTAATGGATAAGGCGCCTGACTTCTAATCAGGCGATTGTGGGTTCGAGTCCCACCGGGCGTGAGATATTATTGTTCCTCTTTTATTTTTTATTTTTTCCTTTCCGAGTTTCATAAAATAATACCCCTCTACTGTTTGTTAATTGAATATTAGAATTAAATAAATATCATAATAATTGATAGTCTAGAAAAGCTATTTTATTTAAAAAAGCATTTTAGAAAATGAATAACTAAATTGAAATAAATTTGAAACAAAATACAATTTAAATAAAAAATGTTAAAACATTGATACTTGATAAGCAATCGAACACGTGTTGTTGTTGGATTTGAGTTTAATCTAGAACAATGTCATGTAGATCAAAGAAATAAAATTTTATAATAATATTACAAAAGCAAACTTCCACCATATTCGTATATAAGTTTCTATTTATAAAATTTATTTAACTTTAAATGATATTAACGTGTGACCGATAATTAATATAAAATTATATTACTTTAATAGTATTATACATTTTTCTGTTAGACAAATACGATTCTCCACAATAGTATGATATTGTCCACTTTGAGCTAAGCTCTCGTGCCTTTGCTTTGCTTTGGGCTTCCCCAAAAGGACTCATCCCAATGGAGAGAGTATTCTTTGTTTATAAACCCATGATCATTTCCTAAATTAGCCGATGTGAGACTTTTATCATCTAACACCTCCCCTCGAACAAAGTGCGCCTCCCCTTAATCGAGGCTCACCTCCCTTGGAGTCTTAGTCATTTTTTTACTGCCTTCGAGGAAGCTTGACTCCTTTTCTTTTGGAGTCATTTGTTCGATATTTGAGGATTTACCAATTTATTGGCACGACTAAGTTTAGGGAATGACTCTAATACTATATTAGACGAACACGACTCTCCACAATGGTATGATATTGTCCACTTTGAGCATAAGCTCTCATAATTTTGCTTTGGGCCGAAACCTCATACCAATGCAGAGAATATTTCTTAATAATAAAAGCATGATCATTTCCTAAATTAGCTGGGAGGTGGGACTTTCATCATCCAACTTTTTCAATATATTTGAATTAGGCTCAAAATGACGATATAATTCAATTAAACAAATTCCGATAAACTGACTCATTTAAAATTAAAATTAAATTGAATTTTGAAATAATTTTTAATTTTGTGTTTAATGGATTCACTAAAATTGAATTTGCCTGGAAACTCGAATCCCAACTAACGAAGAAGCACCCGCCACAGACTTGGCAGCTGCATTGCCGCTCCTCAGACTCTTTCCTTCATTTCATGGTCTTCCATTTTTTCGTCCCCCTCAATCCCCCATTTATGTCTCTCAAAAACCCTCTTGGAGGTTTCGGTTTCAGTCATGGAAGAACAAGGCACGGCTATAATTTTAGCCAGAGCCACGGAGCTGAGGCTGAAGATCAGGGGCTCTGTTAACAACACCACGAGTTCGCCGGAAACTGACATTCGGGATGATCGGTTCGCTGTGGATGAAAATAATGGCGTCGGTTCGAGTGGGGAGGCGGAGGAAGAAGATGAGGAATCAGTGAGGCTTTTGAAAATCTGCGATGCGCTTGCGTCTCTTGAGAATCAGCTCTCTTCATTGCAGGTTTCATTTGACCTTTTCTTGTTTTGGGAATGAGGATTGAAGAATATGTTTCGATTTAGTCGGCTTTCTTTGGCATTTTTGTTTTAGGATGATGATATTGAAAATTTCTGTGCCGTGTTTGATTTATATATAGACTTGGTTGATTTGATTGTGTTGATCTTGCCCCTCTGTTCCTCCCTGACAATCGAGGGTGTTTTCAAATACTGAATAATTTAGAACACGCAGATAAGTCTAAGGGTCATTGGAGCATGTGAAGAAAAAGTACAAGCAGTCACTTATTTGGAATATTAAAATCTTACCGGTCTTTCAGTGACTGGTTGTTTCCAATGCGATGATTTTGTGTCATGTCATTACGTGAGATCCCACGTTGGTTGGGGACTATAGGGAAAAAGTGGCAGTGAGGACGCTGGTCCCTAAAGGGGAGTAGATTGTGAGATCTTATATCGGTCGGAGAGGAGAACGAAACATTGTTTATAAGAATGTGGAAACCTCTCCCTAGCATACGTGTTTTAAAAACCGCGAGGGGAAGCCCGGAAGTATCTGCTAGTGGTGGGCTTGAGTTGTCTAGTTGAAATATGTAACGGCTCATCAAGTTCATGTATAGCTATTTCCTCATGTTGGCTATTTAGAATCTTCTCTAAACTCTACAAATAGAGGTGTTCTCAACCCTTGTAAGCAATGACGCAATTATTCAAGCTCCAATTGAGTAAAGTTTAATAGCACTCAATCAAAAGAAGTTTCTGTTCATATCTTCTCCATTGTAATATCTTGCCTACTTTCATTCAATGCCTCCCACAGGTGCATCGTTACGACTGTGGTACTCGAGTAAAAAAATGAATCGGGAGTATGATTCTCTCTAAATTTGAACATCTTATTTCATTTATTTGCTAATACAAGTATCTGGCAGTTGTAACTGGTGGTCTTAGTGTTTCAGGTTATGCAACGTATGGGGTTGCTAAAACCTTCAACGTCCCTCGTTGCTGGCATGTGTATTGATATTGCTCAGATCTGTCTTTCAATAAGTCAGTATGAGTTATTTACCAAACTGTTACTCGTTCTGATATGTCTATGCACTTCTCACGTGAGCTTGTTCTCGTTACGATTTACGACTGTATGTGGATTTCTCCTAGGCACTGTTTCTTGTTGTGGCATGAACCATATAGCATTCTGGATTCCATCTTTTTACTCTTGAGTTGTGTATATCTAGTTTATAGGTGTATCAAATGCTCACAAACCTGGCTCTTAACTTTCAAATGATTCTAGTGTAAATGCTAAACATCTAGGTGAGATTGCCTATATCGTTTTATTATTCAATCCTATCCGATGCCTTGTGGTGTACCTGAATGACATACTAATTTGGAGGGCGTTAGTTTAGATAGCTTGTTTGGTTTATTGAAGCATTTGTTGTATGTCCTACTCATATAGAACGGTCATTCTTGCCATATACGGAGAACAGACGAAGGAGAGCCACTTGAACTCCCTCTCCATCCCAGGCCTCACCTAAAATCTCCCTAAAGCTAGAAGGGATCGATATTGACTCACTTATTTATCAAAATCTTCCGCCCCATTGAAAAGATTCTATATATTTATAATCCAATAAGTACAAGGAGAGTGAGGATAGGTTTCCCTCCACCAAAGCATCTATTAGGACCAACCAGCAAGCTCACCAATTGGTTTGCTATTCCTCTTGGCTTAACTCAAACACCTGCAACAGAAGTTAATTGATTTCTTAATTAACTAGTATTCAGGCACCGTTATGAGATCATATCTAGTAATCAAGGTTTGCCTCGATTTGGTACAGCTCTCGCGGCCCGTACCGAAATAGTGCTTTACCCCTAGATGTTCAGTCAACTGCTGCGCCTCAATGCATTTCAGGGAGAACCAGCTAGCTTTAGGTTCGAGTAGCATTTCACCCCTAACCACAACTCATCCGCTGATTCTTCAACATCAGTCGGTTCGGACCTCCACTTAGTTTCACCCAAGCTTCATTCTGGTTATGGATAGATCACCCAGGTTCGGGTCCAGAAGTTAATTGATTTCTTAATTTTGACCCTCCATGTTGTCTCTACCTTCAGCTTGTAGTTTTAGAAGCCATTTTCAACATGAATCTGAAATTAAACAGCAATAAAGTTTGTATGTACGTCCAATATAATGGACCTAGAGAGTGCGACGTTTGTAGATAGCATCGGGGGAGTCATAGAACATTGTAATGTACTGGAAGCATGCATTTAAATCTTCTAATACTTCTATCTTATAATTTGCAGGATTTACAACAACGGCAAAGGTACGAGAAAGAAGTAGCCCTTTCCGAGATCGAGCATAGCCGCAAGATTGTACTGGATAAGCTGAAGAAGTACGAAGGACAGGATTTGGAAGTGATACATGAGGCTTCAGCTTTTGTTAGGGAGACAGTGCAGCACAACAAGGATTTCACGCTCCCTCCATATCCAAGCCATCCTGATAATCCCTTCCCTTCTGGACACGAGTCCGTGACTAATGGGCTAACGGACGCCACGACAAATATAGCTACAAAGGAACTCACTGAATCAGAAAGAAAACAATCAAAATCGGATTCGAGGAACTCGAGAAACGGATTGGGAACTTTCGCTAGTGTAGCTGCAAAATCAGTGGTTACCGTGGTTGCCATTGTATCCATACTGCACTTCACTGGTCTTACTCCGAAGCTCGCACGGAAAGTTTCATCTTTGAAGGTTTTCAACATTTTTCGACCGTCTGCAGCTGGAAACAATGGATCACACAATGTATGTCCTCCAGTTGAAGCTCATCAGTGCATTGTGAAAGAGAGAATTGAAGTTCCATTTTCTTCAGCTGTGGTTAAACCAGATGTAAACTATGGAAGGGGGTGACGACAATTCAATCCACAGGCTTCTGAAAAGCTCTTCGTTTATGCTAATTTTTCACTTTCTTCAATAAGTAGCAATTTGTTTTTGCTGGCCTTGTCATATGCGACATAGTAGTAGATGTTATTAGCTATATGCATTTATCCTCTCATAAAATTTTGGAAGACAAGAGAGTGTTGACACTTCAGAGAACATACAAATCTTCACTCTTTGTTCTTCACAAAAATCTAAAGGGTGTGCTTGTTAACCTCTGGTTGGAACGAAAAGATGAGTAGGCGACGTCTAAAACAAGTAGGGAAAGCAAGAACTCGTTGTTGTAGTCATCGACCAGAGTCGATTATGGACAAGACTACGACGAGTAGAGCTAACAAACATGGATTATACTTGTAATGGGATTTTAAATTCGTACTTTTTACATATAAGGTTTGGCTCATCGTCCATGTCAGTCTATGTTTGACGTTCACTAAATTCGACTAAAAAGGTAGATGTTCAAATTCTCTCGTTCCATAGGTTGTTGAACTAATAAATAGGTAAATATATATTATATTATAAAACCACGTTCCATAGGTTGTTGAACTAATAAATAGGTAAATATATATTATATTATAAAACCACATGATACGAACTTCCAATTTCTTTATCGATAGCAAATATTTTTAATTTATAAGTGTAGGCAATAAAAACAATATTAAATATTTTCTTGTATCTAAACTTTAAATTTTAAATATTGAATTATATTAAAAAAAATAGAAACTTTAATAAATATAAATTAAAAATTACATAATTTTAAAATCTTGTAAAGCAAATGTCACTATAAAAATTGAAAAAGAAAATAAAAAATGGATGCAGGTTTCGAACCTGCAACCTTCGGTTGTAAGGATGATGCTCTAACCAACTGAGATAATAGGCCAATTGTGTGAAATTATTTAATATATTTAATATTATCATATTAGTTAAGAAGAAAAAAGAAATAAAACACATGGCCCATGCAGGTTTCGAACCTGCGACCTTCGCGTTATTAGCACGACGCTCTAACCAACTGAGCTAATAGGCCGGACAATTATAAACTGAGTATATAATTAATAAAATAATTATTTTATTCTACTTTTAGTTGGTATAAAAATACTTGTAAAAGTAGAAAAAAAAAATCTTTAGCGTAAATTAAATTAAATTCATTAAGTTTTTAAATTAGTTTTTGTATAAAGGATAGCTCAATAAATAAGATATCAATTACTATCTTAAAAATGGATAATCTAATTTTTACCTCAACAATTATTCAAGTAAAAAAAAAAAAGAAAAAAAACTCGAAAATATGCAAATAAAAATAGCAATGTATAAAACATGGTAACGTAATTACAAAAAGGTCTAGTGACCGACACTACAAAGAGGCATTAAACCCACTCACCTCCCAAAACGCCTATGGTGGAAGAGAGCACATTCCATAGGGACGGGCTTTTAAGTGAACTGAAGAAAAGCTCGAACCTTAGTACTCGAGCAAGTGAATTCCATTACAAAGAATAAGAGGGAGATCTTTTCATAATCTTCTATACTCAAGTTCCTGGTCTTGACTACACTGACACTTTCAGTCCGGTTGTCAAAGCTACCATTGTCCGTGTTGTGCTTGCTATTACGGTCACAAATAAATGGCCTCTTCGACAACTTGATGTCAAGAATACTTTTCTCAATGGAACTCTTATTGAACGTGTTCATACGGAACAACCTCCTGGGAATATTGATCCTTGATTTCCCACTCATGTTTGTCTATTAAAGAAAGCCCTCTATGGCTTAAAGCAAGCTCATTGCGCCTGGTTTTAGCGTTTTAGCTCATTTCTTCTCACACTGGTTTTTCTTGCAGTCGCACTCACACGTCTTTTTTTGTCTTTCATCAACAATCTAACCTTATCTATTTACTTCTTATGTTGATGACATTATTGTTACCGGTAACAATTCATCTCTTGTTGACAGCTTTACTCGCAAGTTTCATTCTAAGTTTGCTCCCAAAGATTTGAGTTCTCTCAGTTACTTTATTGGTCTTGAAACTTCACCCACTCCTGATGGTCTTTGTATTAGTCAGTTAAAATATGCTCGAGATATTCTTACTCGTGCTCAGTTGCTCGATAGCAAACCAGTCCACACTCCCATGGTTGTTTCTCAACACCTGACTGTTGATGGTTCTCCTTTCTCTAATCCTACTCTCTATAGATCTCTTGTTGGCACCCTTCAGTACTTGACTATTACACATCCAAATATTGCCTATGCTGTCAATTCTGTCAGTCAATTCTTGCATGCCCCTACTGCAGATCACTTTCTTGTTGTCAAACGTATTCTTCGCTATGTCAAAGGAACACTCCACTTTGGTCTTACCTTTGGTCCATTCACTGTTCCTAGTACGCTAGTCGCTTATTCGGATGCTGACTGGGCTGGTTGTCCCGATACTCGTCGTTCTACATCCGGCTATTCTATTTATCTTGGTAACAATCTCGTTTCTTGGAGTGCCAAAAAGCAACCTATTGTCTCATGCTCTAGCTGTGAATTTGAGTGTCGTGCTCTTGCCACAACTACTGCTGAACTTCCTTGGGTTATGCATCTTTTGCATGACCTCAAGGTTCTTATTTCACAGCAGCCCTTACTCTTATGTGACAACAAGAGTGCTATTTTTCTGAGCTCTAATCCCGTTTCTCACAAGCGAGCCAAATATGTTGAATTAGATTATCATTTCCTTTGAGAACTTGTTATCGCCGGCAAACTTCGCACACAATATCTACCTTTTCATCTCCAAGTTGTTGACATCTTCACAAAAAATATTTCTCGACCTCTCTTTGAATTTTTCAGATCCAAGCTTCACGGTCGTTCAAATTCGACGCTCAGCTTGCAGGAGGTGTTAAGGATAGTTGACCGTTCATTATAAAGCAAATATCTAGATATTTGCCTTACATTATGGCTTACCATATTTGCTTTTTTTTTTAGGCAAATATATTGTATTCATTTATTATTCTTGCCTTGGTATTTCCATATTATTTGTAATTTACCATATTTCTGTATTCATACTGTAAGAAAATAAAAGTAATACAAAATAATTTAAAACAATAAAATGCATAACAATCTATTCTAACCTAAACCTAGAAATTTAAATATGAATCTACCCCATGCACGTGCCACAGTCTTTGCTCACAATGCCGCTATCCTCTGTACAAGTGCGCTTTGCCCTTTACCTGAAAAATGATGTGGCACACAGCCCGAGTATTTAGAAGAATTCTCAGTAAGTGGCCTCATTACAGGAGTCATGCAAATGCAAACACATGCAATCATGATTTAGGGACCTATCTCTAACATCATATAGGTGGCCTCCAGTCTCGAATAAATTGGATGTGTAGTACTTCCCTACACACGACTCATACGTGCGAGTGTGAATCCCTAGGGCGCTTGCACACCCCCTGGATCCTCTGGTCAAGCTAATCTGTAGCAACGTCCGGAGGTCAGCGGAACCCCATAGTGTCATGCGCCTCATGAACACCCTCATCTGTACGCATTCGCACTCATCATCATACTATGCCTGTCTGCACTCATCATCTCTAGGGGAAGTAGCTCTATGCTTATGAACATACAATATGCATGAGGTCCCTCTAAATCCATAATAATGTCTCTTCTGACACAACCCTCTAGTCCATCTCTTTGTTACTCTATGTAATACATACTTGTGGATATTTATATTAATATCATTTTCATGCTCTTAGGGTTGTGTTTTATGTCGATCTAACGACATGATGCAATATGACATTCATCATCATATAGCATACTCAATATGACATCATATTAAGGTAAACGTTATGCAATCATCATACTTATCATATTGTCATAAAGTGCATCAAGCATATCAAGTACGTCGTCAATATATATATATATACTAAGCACATCATCAAGTATCATAACTCATACATCATCGTAAGCATGACTTTAAAATAATAAGAGTGACAAATTTTAAGATGAAAGTATAAATATTAAAATTAAATTAAATGTTATTTAATATATTTATGAAATTAAACTTGAAAGAAAAAGAAAAAAAAAAGTAATAATTGATTTTAGTGAAACTTTTCACTTAAATATACAATTCAAACATTTTTAAAACTAATATATATATATATATATATATATATGAAAGAGAAAATTTTAAGAATTTGAGAATAATTATTTCCAACGTTAGTTTATTAATTTAATTAATAAAAGAAAAAAGAAAAAAAAAACGAAAAAAAGAAGAATGAGAAAGAGTGAAGAAGACAGAGAGGAAACGGTTGCATTGAAATAAATGGAGCAGGAAGAAGAAGAAGAAGAAGAAGAAGAAGAAGAAGAAGAAGAAGAAGAAGAAGAAGAAGAAGAAGAAGAAGAAGAAGAAATGGCCGTTGTCTGAGCTTGTTACTGGTAATCGAGTTCTCAGACGGTTCTCTTACATGGCTTTCTCTCTGCAACTCTATCATCTTGCCACGCGCACTGATGCCGCCTTGCCGGAGAGTTTCGCCGGAGCTCGGTCAGTCCGGTGCAGGAAGCCGCTGTCCGTGAGATGCGATGGCGATTCTTCTTCTTCTTCTTCTTCCTCTTCGGTGGCTTCTGATTCCAAATTTGACGCGAAGGTGTTCCGGAAGAACTTGACGAGGAGCGAGAATTATAATCGCAAAGGGTTTGGTTACAAGGACGAGACTCTGGCGCTCATGAATCGCGAGTATACGAGTGAGCCTCGATTGTCTTGACTTTGTTAAATCTCTAATGGAATTGATGAAAAGGATTATGAATTCCTTGTTTTTCTTTGGCATGCCCCATTTTGTGGCAAAACTGAAGAATACCTGCTCCTTATGAAATTTAGTCTTCCGATTTGACTTCGTTCAAGGCTAAAAACTAATTGAAGAGAAAAACCTTAATGTTTGTTCGAATTGCAGGTGATATCATAAAGACTCTCAAAGAAAATGGATTTGAATATAGGTGGGGAATGTTACTGTAAAACTGGCGGAATCATATGGATTTTGTTGGGGAGTTGAGCGAGCAGTCCAGATTGCTTATGAAGCGAGAAAACAATTTCCTGATGAGAAAATATGGTTAACCAATGAAATTATTCACAATCCAACTGTTAACAAGGTACTGATTAATATACTAATATTTGGATATGTTGTTTCGATCTTCAACGCTATCGTTACTGCTTACTTTTCTTATCTAGAAACTTCAAAACGCTCATACTTTGGATTCCCTTGCTGTCTTTTCCAAACAAATGAACATCCTGAAGTTTGACTGGTGTTCAAATGTTCATAAACTTCATTGTTGTTGAATTTCATGTTAACCTTTCATATAATGCCTAATTTCCTCCATAAAAGTAGAAAATAAATGAGATTAAGCTTTTTGAATTCTGTATGAAGCGCTTAGAGGAAATGGAAGTCGAAAACATTCCACTTCAGGAAGGAAAGAAACAGTTTGAAGTGGTTGACAAGGGCGATGTTGTGATTTTGCCTGCATTTGGAGCTGCAGTGGATGAGATGTTGACATTGAGTGAAAAGAAAGTGCAAATCGTTGATACAACTTGCCCATGGGTTTCAAAGGTATTGTTTCAGTATTTTTTTTGTCTCCTTGCTGTCCGATATACCGACAGCAATGGTACACTACAATTAATATTACATATGTTACTTCTGACAAAAAAAATATCTCTCAATGTATGAATGTTCTTTGTAAAACTGTTGAAGGTTTGGAATGTTGTGGACAAACACAAGAAAGGTGATTATACTTCAATCATTCATGGTAAATACGCTCATGAAGAAACTGTAGCGACAGCATCCTTTGCTGGAAAATACATAATAGTGAAGAACATGGCGGAGGTATGCCCTCTTCATTTTTGTTTTCTGTTCAGTACAGCAGTTCTGCACCTCCTGGCTGAGGAATAATTTGTATTTGTTGAATGATAATTATCCTTTATTCAGGCAACATATGTGTGTGACTATATTCTCGGCGGCGAACTTGATGGATCCAGCTCAACCAAAGAAGAGTTTATGAAGGTATGATTTTGTTATTGCGTTCTTAACCATCATATATTGGCATCATTCACAGCTTAAATGGTAGCAATTGCTGGTCTTCAGAAATTAAAAAATGCAGTCTCAAATGGCTTTGACCCAGATATTGACCTATTAAAGGTCGGCATTGCGAACCAGACTACAATGCTCAAGGGAGAAACAGAGGAGATTGGTAATTAAGTTGCTGGATGTCATGCATCGCTTTTCCTAGAAATTTTAAGTATGTTTTTTTAAAATTTACTTCTATCAGGTAAACTAGTTGAGAGAACTATGATGCGCGAAGCATGGGGTGGAAAATGTAAACGAGCACTTCCTCAGTTTCAATACAATATGCGTTAAGGAATATTTAAACATATTTCACAATGGTTTTTGAGAAAGATGTTCTCACTCGAGGTATCTGTTGAACACAACTCTTTGTGAGAAACACTCACTCTTTATTAACACTAATCGAGAAGAGATTACAAGACACTCTATAATAAATACTAAACAATTTATTCCTAAAATACCTTAATTCTTTTCCTAAAAATAGGCTTAGAATATCATCAGTTAACTGATGCTTTGGAGCCCTCATTATCCCCCCCCCCCCCCCCCCCCCC
>NW_019268582.1:916559-934323 GCF_002738365.1 Cucurbita moschata | reverse complement strand
CCCCCCCCCCCCCCCTCTTGTTGAAGTTCGTATCGACAAGTTGCAAAACAGTATTTGCTTGTCTTGCATACTTTTAGTTGTCACTGGTGTGTGTATCTAACCTTTTATGTCCTATTAGGAGCGTCAAGATGCGATGTACAAGCTAGTAGAGGCAAAACTGGACCTCATGTTAGTTGTTGGTGGATGGAATTCCAGTGATACCTCTCATCTTCAAGAGATAGCCGAGGAGCGAGGAATTCCATCTTATTGGATTGACAGTGAGCAGAGAATAGGCCCAGGAAACAGAATAGCTTACAAACTGAATGTAAGTTACCCTACAGATTTCAGCTCTAATCCCTTCTAGTTTCTTGGTTCACTTTTCAATTTGGCATTACATTGTAAAGCCCACCTTTTCTTTCCTTGATTACTCATCGTTTGTCATCCTTGTGAATCCATGTTAGCATGGGGAGTTAGTTGAGAAGGAGAATTGGCTACCCAAGGGTCCTATCACAATCGGTGTTACATCCGGTGCCTCGACCCCCCGATAAGGTTAGCCATTCACTTCAGCTTATATGCTTGCTAGTACATATTTGATCTGCAATAGATTTATAACCATAACATGTCATACGCATTTGACTAGGTTGTCGAAGATGCTCTTGTGGAAGTCTTCGACATTAAGCGTGAAGAAGCATTGCAGGTTGCATAAATTTATAGGTTAGTAGTTCAAATTGACTTGTTAGAGACGAGAGTTGCATGATCGTAAATGGGTAACTAAAGTTATCAATTATATAGGCTCTTGTATCAAAATGGTAATGTTGTGCAGTAAAGGTCTTAGTCCTCACAGAAATGCATTACATAGTTTGAGTACATCAAGTATGTCGACCTTGAAAACCGTTGAATCGTACAACGTTTGGATTTTCGAGTCAATTATTCACCCTCAAATTACAGATGCATGGCTACCTGTGTTACATTATATACAGAAATTATTTGACTTGGAACATGGCGGTGATGAAAGAATTATAAATTGGTAAAACCGTCCTCTATATATATATATATAAGAAAGAAGACAGCCAATTGTGATCTCAGGCCAAAATTTTGTAGTTGGACGCTGTGTTTCTCTTGTTCCATTTTTGTCTTAGTAACTAGGCATCATTGTTATTCAACCCATTGTGAGACGGTTCGATGATTTCTGGAACACGATCGAGTAAACTGTCAATCTCCTCTGGAAATTCGACCTTTGCACGGTTCGTCTTTCCTCCGACGATCACCACTGTTCCGTCTTGTATGGCCCATATCTTTCAATCAAAGAAATGGTAAGTTCACCATGTTATCTTTTTCTAGCATTGAGCATTAATAATAGGTTGAAGAAAAGCATATTTACCTGTGAATGAGAGAGAAAACTGATACATGTTGTGAGCATTAGAGCACCAAATCCAGCATAAACAACAGGCACTCCTGGGTCAGTCTGGAGAAAAATATGCAAATATCAATGATAGTTAGAATCCAGTTTTGACACACCAGCTAAAAACTACTGAACGTTTCCGAGTCGTTACCTTCAACTCCAGCCCAGTGCTGCCAATTGCATCAAGTATTTCAATTTTCATACCGTCGATATCGATCGGAAGCTTAGAGCTTGGACGTCGAACCCCGACAAACTTCCCTTCCTGATCATACAAGACAATGGATTGCAGATCACGAGCAAGCATTGATCTGAATTACATCATCAGTAGAGGAAGGGAGCGTAAATTAATATAAAAGATGAGAATTAATATAAAAGATGAGAATACCATGCACAAGTAATAAGGATAGCCAAAAAAACTACATCCTTAAGTTTACAAATGAAGTATGAACCAAAATGCCGACCCCATGGGCCTCCAAATGCATAAAAATACTCATGCCCACCGTTAGTAGATATTATCTGCTTTGACCCGATACATACCACCGTCAACCTCATGGTTTTAAAACGCGTCCAGTAGAAAGAGGTTTCCACACTAATGCTTCGTTCCCCTCTCCGTACAATCAAAATTGATTTGGATTGATTAAATGCATATTTAGGAGTGATTTTAGCTTGACGAAAGTTGCGTTTCAGAATTACTTTCAAACACACCGAGCAGCCGATATCGAGAAATGTACAAAAAGAAATGACATACATTCCCTTCACATCAGGTGAATCGACATCTCCAACGGGTAAGAAAGTCCCATAAAGCTTCTTGTCTCCATTGATCTTAAGAGGTGCCACAGCCAAGTTAAAAGGTCCTTCATCATTCTTGAGTATTTGCAGAGCTGAAAATCCCCAATCAGTTTGGTAAATTGTAAAACCTCCATACCGTAAAGGATTATTTACACTGATTGTCTTCCTCATCACCTCTTTCCCATTAAGGTCAAATAAAGAAAGATCGCTATGAAACTGTTTCACCTGCAAAATCAGTTTTCTAGGTAAATTTTCACATACCTCGACTATTCTCATAGGACAACTACTTGACCCTACAATATTTGATCCTACAGTAGGTGACCCCGTAACTTGAACTCATTCCCGCTAACCCTTTATTACTTACATTAATTCTTATTGATCACAAGACCAACCCATGCTAATTTATTCCACCATGTCGAAGATTGTTGGGAGGGAGTCCTACATCAGCTAATTTAGGGAATGATCATGAATTTTGTAAGGAATACATCTCCATCGGTATGAGGTCTTTTGGGGAAACCCAAAGCAAAGCATAAGAGCTTAAGCTCAAAGTGGACAATATCATATCATCGTGGACAGTCGTGATTCCTAACACACCAGACTCTACCACTGGTTTTATAGTTATTATTGGTTTCTTCATTCAGACATACCTCTCCACTGTCATAGTAATCCATGTAGAAGTTGTTGACATGAACTTCAGTATTGAAAGCTTCAGTTGGCTTGGACAGAAACCCGCTCGGGTTCAGAACATCTCCAACTACAAAATTCAGTCCCTGAGGAACTGTAACAGAACCTCTGAAGCTCCCAGCTGCACTGAGAGTTGCACCACCCATAATCAAAAGCATGGCCAAATGTACACCAATAGGCGCAAATCGTCCAGCCAATCCCTTGAAAGCATATAAAGTTGGCCCTTTAATAAATACCTGCAGAATTGATGATTGATATCATTAAGTGAACTGCACTTTCAGCTTACACACTTGGGGAGCTACCAACAGGAAGCCAATAAGCTTGCTACAAGAAGTAGCATCTAGAGACCATATTTAGCTTGTATGGTATAATCTATTTCTGATTTAATTTAGACACTGAAAAAGCACTAATATCCCACGTCGATTATGGAGGAAAACGAAACCTTTCCCTAGCAGACGTGTTTTAAAAACTTTGAGGGGAAGCCCGAAAGGGAAACCCCAAAGAGAACAATATATGCTAGTAGTGGGTCTGAACCGTTACAAATGGTATCAGAGCCAAACACCGGCGATGTGTTAGCGGGTAGGCTAAGCCCTGAAGGAGTGGACATGAGGCTATGTGCCAGTAAAGACGTTGGGCCCGGAAGGGGGTGGATTGGATGGGGGTCCCACATCGATTGGAGAAAGGAACGAGTGCCAGCGAGGATGCTGGGCCCCAAAGGGGGTGGATTATAAGATCCCACATCGGTTGGGGAGGAGATCGAAACACCCTTTATAAGGGTGCGGAAACTTTTTTCTAGCAAAAGCATTTTAAAAACCTCGAGGGAAAGGTCGAAAGAGATACCCCAAAGAGGACAATATCTACTCACGGTGGGTATAGGCCGTTACATGTTCCGCGTACTATGTAGTTACGATAAAATAGTATCATCATATAAGAAGCAAGAATCCATATTGAGTTACAACCTCATATCCTGCTCCCATTAAAACAACCCCCAAATCTTGGACTGATGCTCTGGGTAAAATTTCAGAACATTCCAGCTTCCTAATAGCTTCACCGGACTGCAAAAAGTTCCATCTGCACACAAAATTTGAATGTTCACAACAAAAAAAGCTAGAAAGATGAATTTGTCTGTGTCAAGAAAGAAGAGAGGGAGAGTATTGTAACCTTCTTGCAACCTTAACAAGAGGAATCTGAGTTGTGTAAGTGCATGCCATGAGTGAGAGCCCAAGAAGAGATAACATGGCTAGAAAAATTGTAGATGTGTACATATGATCAAACCCAAGAGTGAGAATCCATCTCCAAGTGAAGAATCCCCACATAGGGTTATCTTCAGGGTACTTCTGGAAATAAAAATCAGGGGCCTCTCCCTGATCAATGAAAGTACCTGCAAATGAATGCTGAACACGATGAACTCTGATTTTTTCAGTAATAAGCCATCATTTGTACATGTCCAACAGCTGATGCAGCCAAGGGCTTTCTAAACGCAACAAGTTCGTCAACGTTGTTGAGCATTATTGGGAGGGAATCTCACGTTCGCTAATTTAGGGAATGATCCTAAGTTTATGAATTTATAAGTAAGGAATATATCTTCAATGGTATGCGGCCTTTTGGGGAAACCAAAAGCAAAGCCACGAGAGCTTATGCTCAAAGTGGACAACATCATACCATTGTGGAGACTCCATGATTCCTAACATGGTATCAAAGTCATGCCCTTAATTTAGCCATATCAACAGAATCCTCAAGTGTCGAACAAAGAAATTGCTAGCCTCGAAGGTGTAGTCAAAAGTGACTCATGTGTCGAACAAAGGGTGTACTTTGTTCGAGGGTTCCAGAGAAAGGAGTCGAGCCTTGATTAAGGCGAGGTTGTTCGAGGGCTACATAGACCTCAAGGGAGGCTCTATGGTGTAATTTTTTCGAGGGGAGGATCGTTGAGGATTGTTGGGAGGGAGTCCCACGTTGACTAATTTAGAGAATGATCATGAGTTTATAAGTAAGGAATACATGTCCATTGGTATAAAGCCTTTTGGGAAAACCAAAAGCAAAACCCTAAGAGCATATGCTTAAAGTAGACAATATCATATCGCTAGGAAGAGTCGTGATTCGTAACAAATATAAGATCATCTGAGGAAGATTACTGTACTTTTTTTTTCCTTCAAAGAACCACATTCAATCCAGATAGTAAACCGAATACAGAGAGATAGCCAACAAAACTAGGTCATACCAAGAGCCATGAGAGCAGCGATGGTGAACATTTCTCCAATAGCCAAAGGCAAATTAGACAAAGCCCCCAAAATCCTCTTCGGCAGTCTCTTCACAAGCTTCATCATCAAACCACTCCCATTTCCAGGCTTGACTTCGGCTTCAGTGTTGTTTGCACTATTGTTATCAGTCTCCTCCGCAAGCGGCGGCGCTGCTTCAGAGAGCACAATCCTGTTGCTGACATTCTTGGGCTTCTTGTCCTGCGATGCCTTCACCTTACAAGTGACGCTAAAAGAGAGGGTTCTGCAGCAGAGATATGGAGTGATTTGAGGCCTGAAGGAAGAGTGAAGAAAAGGGGTTTTGGATAAATATGGGTTTGGATTGTGAAGGATCAATCCCTCCATTGTTGCACAAATTATGAAGTGGGTTTCCACTTTCTTGCCCCCCGAGCGTTAATAACGACCATACCTCATGCTTTATCCTCGCCAAGATATTTTTTCTGCTCATGCCTAATCTCTTTCCATCAATGAATCTTACATATATATATATATATATATATATATATATATATATATAAATTAATAAAAAAAAATACTTATAAATTTTAAACTTTATCTAATTAAAAAAAAAAAAAAAAACTGTTGATACAACATTTAAAAAATACTCAAAAATCTTCGGGACTAACATTAAAAGGTTCCACAGTTGTCGTCTATATACATAAAAATATTTATTAAACAAATTATTCGCTTTAACTAATTACCTCATCAATAATATATGAATAGCAATAAGTTGTGTTATTATAACAATTTTTTGAGTTATGAATCATATTTGTTGTACGAAAACTATGGTTGCAACAAAATCGAAGAATTCTTGACATGTTAACCAAAATCGACTCTAAGGTATCTCAACGAAGCTAGAGAAAGCCAATTTGAAGCACAAATATTATGGTGATTGGCTATTTTGCTCATCAACATCAGTATCACTTGAATCTTTAGGCGTATCAACACTTGACTAAATATGTGCAGTTTGCTCTCCCGTTTTCTGTTGTAGAATTTCTTGAATGTTGTAAGACTTTCTTTTGATCGCCAATCATGTGGTATGAGCACTATGAATCAATGATCAAATCATTCTCATTATATTCTCACACCATCGCCATGAGTGCTAGCTTGTCTTCTTCTAAAGAACATAGTACCTCTACATCCCATTCACCTCCATCTCTTTTTTGGAGGTTGCCACATTACTTTTGACGGACTTTTTTTTGGATCAGCAACTTTTGAATTTATAGCTTTTCTTTCGCAATTGTAGCAGTGTCTTCAAATCTCTTCCCTTCAAAATTCTTGTTATCATTCTTCCGAGCTCCCGAGGGTTGTGCGTTCCTGACTTCTTGGTTGACTAGCAAATTTGCAAACTCTACACGTGATGGTTGAGCGCGTCATCCTTATACAACAATAGCGAATCTTCTATATTCTGGTCGCAATCTATGGATGATTCTCTTCATTCGAGTTTCTTCAATAGCATACTTTGAATCTAACTCGGTAATCTCTCAATAAATTGACTTGAGCATGTGGAACTACTAAACAATCATCATGTCGCGCCATGAGATTGATAATAACTCGTTATCTAGAAGTTTTAACCTCGTATCATTTTTCTTTGAGAAAAGGGTCACAAGCGTATCTCATGCTTCTTTTGGTGTCTTGTCATCCGAATATGCTCCAACATCTTTTTTTTTATTGTGGTCTTTAAGACAAACATTGACTTACCTAATTTGATTCTCTATTTGCACAAGATGCCATTATCCTCCTTCTCTGGCGACGTAACTTTACTTCCACCAACGACCTTCCAAAGGTCTTGTCCTTTTAGATAGTACATCATGCATGTTGCCCATGTGTTGTAGTTATTACTGTTGAATTTTTTGATTCCTCCAACTACTTGGAGATCACCCATTATGGTGGCAATACCTCCATAATATCAAACAAGCATTTTCAACAGAAAATTTACAAAGTCATGGACTACGCTCGATACAAGAAAACTCACTCACAAATAATCTCAAGAAGTCGTTTCTAATGTGGAAGATTAGACAAAACTACAACCACGGATCATTCTAAGAATTTCAAGAAACTTAACAACTTATATCAACCTTTCTCTGAGATTGTTGAAGACAATTTTTTTTATGAGAACACTCACACTCACACTTAACACAATTAGTAAACTTTATCTTTCTTGTGATTGATTGGGAGGAAGAAATTAAAGGGGTTTTGGGTATTTATGGTATAGGCCAAATTTACTTCTAAAATATCTAAATCTTTATTCATAAAATATATTCTTAAAAAAAATATATATATATATATATATATTATTAAAAAATAATTATTAATTAATTTTAGAAAATAATTGTTTTTTATGTTTAAAAATAATTGCTTTTATTCTTAAATTTTGAATTTTTCAGTTAAAAAAATGTATTGGAAAATGATTATTGAAAAGGGATTTTGTGTGAACCTTATCAGAAAATCATTGGCGCTGAAAAAAAGAAGGCAGCAGCCAATAGGCATGGCGGTTGGAGCTCTCTCTCGCCCATTCACCACCATCTCTTCCCTCTCTCATTCCAACACTCCCACCTCTAGGCCTCCTCCTCCATTCCTCAACTTCCGCACTGCACATTACCACAACCTCCGTTACCTCAAATCCCTCCACCTCCTCGATTCCCGTAGTACCAAGTTTCGATCTCCCGACGCCGTCCATAGTATCCTTGCCACCGTCCATTTCCTCAAGTCCAAGGGCTTCTCCGACTCCGACTTCCCCTCACTCGCTATCCTCTGCCCCCAACTCTTCTCTCCCGACTTCGATCCTACCGACATTGCTCCTGTCTTCGACTTCTTGGCTGCCGATCTATCCGCTTCCATCCAAGAATCACGTGGCATGATCCTCCGCTGCCCTAGGCTTCTCTTCTCCGACGTCGAGTTGTGTCTCCGACCAACGCTCAGATTCCTGAAGCAAATAGGGATCGAGAATCTGAACACGCCCAGCAATCTGAAATCGCACCTGTTGAATACTCGGGTGGAGAAGCTGAGAGGCAAATTCAGATTCTTGCAGGAGTTGGGATTCTCCCACGAGGAGGCAGCAAAGGTATGCAGGAGAATGCCGGCGATATTCGGGTACAGTGTAGAGGAGAATTTGAGGCCAAAGTATGAGTATTTGGTGAATGAAATGGAGAGAGATGTGGAGGAACTGAAAGAGTTCCCGCACTACTTTGCATTCAGTTTGGAGAGACGAATAGCGCCAAGGCATTTGCACCTCAAACAAAGGAACCTTAGAATTCCACTCCACAGAATGCTCTTGTGGAGTGACCAAAAATTTTACACCAAATGGAAATGATATGTAAATGTTTTGTTGGTTTATATTGAACTCATAATTCCTTCAAACAGAGTTAGTAGTGACAGGGCAGGGTGTTCAACAAGTTAATGTTGTCTTTACTTATACAAAGAAAACATGCATTATGAAACTCTGCATTTGCCGGTGTATAAAATGAGGGGCTCAACAAGACAAAGGACTCCCATCAGTCTTCCTCCAACCACAGCTGAAACAAGTTCATTGTTCAAACCGTTGAGTAGTTCAGCTCCGGAGTTGGTATCTGCTGAGACGAGTTGTGCCGAAACTGAGGAAGAAGAGTACCAAGTCATCTATCTATCTTTTATCAACAGTTCAATATCTGCTCCAACTTCAGCTATCTTGGCATCTTTAGAAGCACTCGCTTTTTGGGCAATGCTCTTGACATCGAAGTCTAGTGCAGTTCTTTTCATATCATCACCACCTTCAATCATCTACAGAAAAATACAGGAAAATTACTTTGAATTTGAGCATTAGTAAATAAGTACCATCAGATATATCAGAAGAAAAGTAAATGGTTGTGATCACTGTAGATGGTTTCAGTAAAAAAAAAAAAAATGTAACAGTGAAAAGTAAGTAAGAAAATACCAGAGATCCAATGGCAACCAAGGCCCTGAACTTTGAATCAGCTTCAAGACTTTCCTCTTCTGCAATCTGCCAAAATCAATGAATGGTATCATGTAATCAGAAAAGCTCACACAAGTTCATACTTCACACTGATCAGACACCGAAGTTCAACTAGAGCAGAAGCAAATCAGATTTATGTACCTCAATTGCAGCTGAAAGAACTTGACACTGACCATCAAAATCCTTTTTCTCAATTAATAACACAGCATAACTGACAAGTCCACAAGAGAAAAAGAAAGAGTGAAGCATTCATAGTCAGCAGTCAGCTTATGCATTACTTCAGAGGAAAATATATAGTAAATCCAACAGTGGAGATGAAAAGGCCTAGCTTTCATCAGAAAAATGGAAAAAGAAGATGAAACATATTTCACATTTGGTATTTCAAAAACAATACTTAATAAGAGATGCTTTTTCTTCTCGTAATTTTGTAATTATTTGGAACTGAAGGACCGAAGTAGATTATTTTCAATTAGAAATGGAAATAGGAGGATTCTCCATGATAAACAGGAAGTGGATCACCCAATAAGTCATAAACGTAATGATCATTCACGTTCCATTTAATCCGATATAAGTATAATATATATATATATATATTGTTTATAGACTTACTTCAGGATCAATGTTGAAAAAGACAGTTGTACAGCCTTATTTGCAGTTGAATAGCAACTTGAGTATGCATCAATAATCTGCAAAATCATTTAGCGAATCTATAGCATAAGCACAAAGGTAAATATTGGGTTTTTCCGGTTTTCACAATCATGTAATGTGTTAGTGTTTATTTTATATACAGGCCACGAAATCTATTCACCAACAAATTATTTCCTTCCAAGTCTCGGATGTTAGGTTGACAACCAATGAAATGTATTAGTTTAGATGGACACAGTAAAGTAAAATCAGAACCTATCACACAGTAAAGTAATCAACAAATCTAAACAAACAGATTGTTCTTTGATCTTTTGTTTATATATATATAGAAACTACAAAAGTATTCCAAACAGGTAAAATAAAATTGGTTTGGAATTCAAACCTCACTACGACGTTTCTGCAACCAGTCATAATAACCTGAATTCTTGAATAGGTTGGCTATGAGCCGTATGCTTGTCAAAAGATTTGCACCAATCGCTGGTGGAGTTGTAACTTTCTGAATCAGTTCCAGAAGAATATCTGGCAAAAATTCAACACAAATATCAACATTAAGAAGGAACACTACAATGAAAAAATCGCATGGATCCTACTTGAAATTTTGTTATCATTTCTAGAAAAAAGGGTTTGTTTGGCTCATACTATCAAACTTGTTTCTTGAAGTTGACCAAATAAAAATAAATTAATAAAAAAGGAAAAAGAAAAGTGGCATTTGGAAGAATATCAAACGTACAAAACACTAGTAACAAGTGGTAGAAGTTATCGATAATTTTTCAATATCTAATAATTCGTCCCAAAAGTTTCTCCAACTAAAATCTAGCACAACCACACATATTTTGGTAATCAGTTTTTCTAGTTTTCACTAGAAAAAATTAATGAATAAGTTGCTGAATCATACATCATTTTTTTTTAATGAATAAGTTGCTGGACAAGGATAGAGAGAATATGCATAACAATCTTAAAAATTAGTGAATCTGATTCTTGGTATGGGCTATGACAAGAGAAAGAAAAAATCCAGAGCAGCCAAGATCTTAATAAAATTACCATCAGAATCAACAAGCTTCAAAAGCATTATTGCTCCATCAGGATGCAGAACAGTCATCCGTAGCGTGTCAATAACTGCAGAACCAGCATAAGAAAAATCAGCATTTAAATATGAAAGATTTGGGATAAATACCAATATCACCAATTTAGCCGCATGGACTAAGTAAAGGAATGAAAGAGAAGAAGAGAAGAGAACAAAAGTCAGAAAAATCACATTTACCTGGAAACAATAATTCACAAGGCCACGATCTAAGCAAATTCAATAACAATACAACATCAGAATCTGTGAATTTGGTAGAATGATAATGTGATGTATCCTTCAATATTTTGACAAGAGTTCCAAGTCTGGAAACCTCAATCTCTGGCAAAGCATAATTCTTTTTATCCTTCAAGGAAGGAAAAGATATGATTAGCGAAAATGGGTACAATAAAGCAAGTACGACAACTATTAAGTTGACATCCAAAGAAAGAACATGTTTGGTTGCAAGTAATATGATAGAGGAACCTACCGAATCAGCAAGCAATCCATTGTTGAACTCAACTATCTTTTTCAGTATCCCGTCAAACTGAGCAACATCAAACACAAGAGCTCCTTTCTGGAAAACAACGATTTGCAGGAAAAGAAAAAAAAATTAACATAACAAAACAAATGAGTAAGCGACACAAGAAAAAATGGCCAAACTGCTTTAAAGATACCAATAATAATATAACCAGCAACACATTATATAGTTAACATGCGGAATTAAACAAGTTATTAATATAAAGCTAAATCACTATCTAATAGATCTATTATGAACTATCAAGTTGCAATTTATAACCAGACCAATTCCCAGCTAAAATGAGAATAAATATTGATTAACTTGAGTTAGTAAACCAAAAGGGGAAATCTCAGCTAACAGGGCAGACAGATAAAAGTGAAGGTAAGAGATATAGGTGAAGGTTACTCCCAAAGCATCAACTAGCATGTAGTTCTAAGAACTTTCACATGCTCTTGAAATCTCCAGCTTTTCAATTTTCAAAATGAGGTATAATTTCTTAAGTCTAGATTTTGGGGGCATCCAAAGTCAAACTTAAAAAGCAGACAATTGATGAACCCTAATGGCAAAGCGAGATGAGCAGGCCATTCAATCAAGTGAACATTCCTAGGTGTGGTGTATAAATTATCCCCAATGCATAATAGCATACCTTAGGGATGTGCTTGAAAACAGGTTTATGTGATTCAGCTGCCAAAGAAATAGAATATTCAAATATTAGAGGCTCAGAATTCATAAAGATTACTAAGAAACAACTATTCTGATTTTAATATAAACTTACTTTTGATTTTTCACACCATCCCTCAAGAAGTACAAAAAAACATGTAGCAGTTAGCATTAGACAAAAAGTGCATACCTGAAACATTTGAAGGTCCACCAGGCACATAAGCACTAGCTGATACCAAAAAGGGGGGGAAAAAAAGAGAGAGAAATCAGTTTTAAATGCCAACAGGAGAATTGTTCACACTAACAAAACCAATATTTTTCCACAGTATTGTCACAGAACACTACTCACAGCCAGTATAAGGATCACGAAATGATGGATCAACAACAAAATTCGTTTTTCCAGAATTTTGGAGTATGAAATCAACCACTTGTTGCCGATAGACAAGAGGAAGATTCTCTTTGAGAAGCCAATTATCAGCAGTAGTATATGGATCATCTGGAAAGTTTACATGGTTAGTTCTGTACCAATCATCAAATACAACAGGCATTCTTGCTTTCTATTGTTAAGAAATACCCTTCACTATAATGTAACTATGAAGTACTGAGATTTTCATGTGGATGAGTCCCGTGAGATCCAAGTACAAATGGTAGAAATAAAGTCATCAAGGAGTGGCCTGCCCCTACTGCTATTGCAAAAATTCAGAGTTTCTACAGGTCTGTAGGATTTTGCAGAAAATTCATTTGAAATTTCAACGTTGATGCTCCAATAACAGAATGCTCGAGAAAGAGTAAATTCAAATGAGGTGAGGCTTAACATGACAGCTTTGAGCCTCTAAAGGAGAAACTATTCACTCCCAGTTCTAGATCCTTGTGACTTTTCTGAAGTTTTATTGTTGAAGTCAGGAAGTGGATACATCAAAAATATGGATAGGAATTTAGGTCATCACAAAGTGTCCAAGAGAATTTTAAATGAAAAGTCAAGTGAAGCTACAACAAAATGACACATACGAACAATAACCATAGACATTGGTTAGGACTTTAAGCAGTGTGTGACAACAACTTAGTTGTTAACAACGCTCAAATGGCTTTCAGTTTCTCAATCACGCAGCGAGAGAAACGGTGTTCAATTTGTCAAGTTACTAGACTTCAACTAAAGGTTGTGATAACTGAGATAAGAGAAGCTAATAAACGTTGAAAGAATACGATTTTTCTATTTACTAGACTAGTCCTCTCCACTCTTATGGCCTTTAGAAGTGTATTTTGTGGGATCAGCATCCAACCAAATACTTGAAGAACTTTGAAAGCCTTCCAATTCCACTTCATTGGACATCAACTTGAACCATATTAAATATCGTGACAGCTGAATCAGTTCTTTCAAAATAAATGGAAAAGACAGTAAAGGACGTGAAGAAAAAAAAAAGAAAAAAAAAATGAAAATGCAGTAAAAAATAACACTAAAAATAAATAAAAAATAAACAATCACCTGATAAATTGTAAGGCAATTTGCGAATAGGCTCCCCATCTCCGATGTCTACATCAAATACTGAGCAACAAATTGAAACAGTGATTAAATGTGCATATAGAATATGCAAATGTCACTGATATCATTAGAGAAATAAAATGAAAAAGTGGTTAAAGATGCATGTAAAATATGCAAATGTCACCGATGTCACTAGAGAAATCAAATGAAGTAGTTAAAAGATGAACTCTTAGCAAATACAATTGATGTCACTGGATAAATAAAATGCTGACCAAAATCATACTCAGCTCCATCAAGAACAGGTTTCCCTCGGCTATCATCTGGTCCATCAACAACTTCACCAATCTACAAATTAAGGAATATACATATATAAATTACGGATGCTCCAATTTTCGTAAAATAATTCAGATGACAGAAAAACCCAAGTTCATGAATTTCAAATAGAGGACTTGAATCTTACTGAAAAAACAATAAGTACAAGACCTGCTAAAAGGGTAGGTAATATTCAAAGTAAATGAATAATTACAAAATGCCAATTTCCTCGATCTGTTAAGATTCAACACCTAAACCCTAAATTGGATTGATATATGACAGTCACCAAAATGAGGTTTCAAGAAATATCATGTCAACAAGAGCACAAGTCAAAAAAGAAAAAGAAAAAAGAAAGAAAAAAAAGAAAAAAAAAAGGAAGAAGAAGAAGAAAAAGAAAAAGATAAAGAACCAAACTTTCATTTTGAAATTCGAAAATAATACAAAAATCCAGAAAAGGGCTTCCATAGTTTTTTTTTTTTTAAAAAAAAAAAGAGAGAGAGAGACCAAAAGGATAAATTACGGAAGTCTTTGGAAAGAGGCGCTTAAAGAAAAGTGTTAAACTTGGCACGAGCTGACAACTCCTCTCAAGGACTCTCCAACCCACTAAAAATTCTCTGTTCCTCTCTAGCCAAATATTCCTTAACAGAAAAGAAGAAGAATCTCCTCCACAAATCAAATTATTTGCCGAAGTCATGAGAAGATATTGATAACTAAAGTAACAAATGTGCATTGCTAATGTAGAGACATATTGATAACTAAATTTACCTTATCCCATTTGTAATCTTTTGAATTCCATGAATAAGCAACACCATTATCTCCCTCTCTGATAACTTTTGTCTGCCCATTGCTGGTTCCTGATGCCAGGAAAATTCAAATATATTAGAAATTCTACCAATACCGCTGAACACCAAAAACCTCGTAGGGTTTAGGGTTTAGGGATGAGGGGAAAACATTGAGTTCTATATTTTTAACTATAATATTAACAAAAAGAAGATTAAAATGTTTAGAAAGAAGACAGCCACCGACATTTTCTAACTTGTTCAAATAACTCATAACCCTATTGTATACTTCATATGAAACCAAAAAAATTATTTAGCATAAAGAATGTATAATTCATAATCAGAATGTGATATTTAAACATGTCACTTGTGATGCCAAAATATTGTGAACTTCAAGAAACTAACAAGTCATGCAGAAAATGACAGATATGGTCCACATTTGCAATCATAGAACACGCACCCAGCCACTTTGCATCAAATATTCAAGAGAATAATGGAAAAAAGGGTAGAGAAGTGGATAACATCTTATTGAAATAGAATACTGCAACCAGACCTGGAATTTGCAAAGCCTCCATCCCTGGTAATTCTTCCAGTTTCAATCCTCCAACCCTCTTACTGTCACAAGTTAAAGAGAAAACTTAGAATCCAAGATTGACAGTCAGCATAACAATAAAGGTACACATAAGCTAAGAAGCACAGATACAAATATGAGACGTCAATATGACACGGCACAAAAAATGGTGAATAGTAAAGAATTTTGGAACTTCCTCTTCGTTTGTGTGTGTGTGTATGGGTGGGAGATGGCAGCAGTTCAGGGTACCTCTTCAACTTATATTGAGATAGTCTGGAAGCAAAAGACTCCAATTCTTGAGGCTCTGCAATTCTTTCCTGATCTGCAGTCCACACACGTAGTACTCCATCTGAACAAGCTGTGACAATATCTCCATTTTCCAAAAACTTGGCATCCCAAACACAACCTGGATGCTCGATGCTCTGGACACAAATTCCATCTGCAACACAAGCAATCCAACTTCGTGATATCAAACTGCAATTTTTATAAAAAGAACACTCTTTATCCCCAACATAAACAATCCATCTGAACAAGCTGTGACAATATCTCCATTTTCCAAGGATGTTGGACTATTCTTTTGGAGTCCCTTTCATAGCTTGCTAGGTTCTTTTGATTGGGCTGTTTTTCTTTATCCCCCAGTATACTTTTTCACTTTTCTCAGTTAAACTCGGTTTCTTAAATTTTAAATACTACTACTAATAATAAAATAAATAAATAAATAACAAAAACAAACAAACCCTCACAAATTTCTAGATAGAAGTAATAACCTTTCCATATCTTTGCTGAACAGTCTTCACTCCCGCTAACAACAAGTCCGGAAGCATGTGAATCCACTGAATACACAATGGAAGTATGACCAACCATCTCCATCAATGTTTGACCACTTAGTGCCCATAACCTAATGGAACTGTCAGAATAGGGGGGAAAAAACAATCATTTTCATTATCCCACTTAGTACCAGAAATACTCCAGATGTTCCTCTCATGTGAAATAGATAAAGATCAAATGTTGGTACTCTGACTTTATGATAATGACTTGCATCCCAACACTCTACCTTTCAGCTATGCTACAACAGTGTACTACTCAAATGTTTAACCCTACTCAAAAACTGTCTTTATTTTGAAGAAAGCTATTGCAACGAGAGATACTAAATTCAATTTCATCTCTCATCCTACCTCTTTTGACAAGAGAAAGAAGAGTTAATCTTGGAACCGTGTCATTTCAAAGTATTTTTATTTGAGAATGATCCATTGATTTTCAATTATTCAATCCACTAACAAGACAAAATTATAGCCCAAAACAAAATTCATTTTGAAGCATAAATTAAAAAATTAAGAATAATAATATACACCGATAAATAGGTAAAAGTTTACCCATCATGAGATGCAGAGAGCACTCCAAGATCAGACATCACTGACAAACTTCGGACCGTATCTATAGAATGTAAATAAAATTCATCAGGACATGTTATTTGTAAGATCGAGTTTTCCTGCTAACAAAAGTATTAACAAGAACGGTAAAAACATATCCATTGATACAAATATATCATGGGTCAAGCAGAAAACAAAATATACTCGATAGTTTTTTCAACAATCCTTCAGAACTCTAAAGAATTTTGAAGACTTCAGAGATCATGCTTTTATATAGAACTTAAGAAACGTAGCTTGTGACAACAGGATTTCTTAGCAAAAAACTCCAGATATGAAACAGTCACTTCTAGAATTGATCTTTCGCATTGAGCTCCATGTCCTAATAAAAAAGCAGTGACCGACTATAATAAATTAGCAATCATTGCTTCAATGGAAGAAGGAGTTTGTCATATATAGGTGGATGATGAATGGCATGATTATGAGCACAATTTAATATAACTGAAAGAGTGGTGTGTTCTGAGATCCCACATCGGTTGGGGAGGAGGACGAACCATTCTTTACAAAGATGTGGAAACCTCTCCCTAGCAGACGCATTTTAAAAACCTTGAGGGAAGCCCGAAAGGGAAAGCCCAAAGAGAACAATATCTATTAATGATGGGTTTGAGCTGTTATAAATGGTATCAGAGCCAAACACCGGGCGATGTGCCAGTGAGGAGGTTGAGCCCCAAAGGGGTGGATACAAGGCAGTGTGCCAACAAGGACGCTGGGTCCCGCAGGAGGGTGGATGGTCCCACATTGATTGGAGAAGGGAACGAGTACCAACGAGAACGTTGGGCCTCGAAGGGAGGTGGATTGTGAGATCCCACATCGGTTAGGGAAGAGAACTAAAAAAAATTTATAAGGGTGTGAAAACCTCTCCCTAGCATACGCGTTTTAAAAACCTTGAAGGGAAGCCTGAAAGGGAAAGCCCAAAGAAAACAATATCTGCTAATGGTGGGCTTAGGCTGTTACATATGTAGTCAACTAAAAACATTTCAAGTTTAAAAAACAAATATATAATAGTTTTAAACAAACTCAGATTCTCCTACCCAGTAAAAAACATCAGATTAAATACCCCGGGGCAATCCTTAACATTCCTGCATTACACCTCTAGCCTTCAAATCCAAAAGCCTGAGGCAAAGTCATTCATCACAATTATGGAAAAAAAAAAAAATCATCAATCTAGTCAAGATATGAACACCAGCAAGATGTAATGTATAATATGCCAAAAAAAAAAAAAAAAAAAAAAAAAAAAAAAAAAAAAAAA
>NW_019268582.1:900199-915422 GCF_002738365.1 Cucurbita moschata | reverse complement strand
AAAAAAAAAAAAAAAAAAAAAAAAAGTGAAGGTGCCATAATCCCTAATAATATAAGATAAGAAAATCCACCACTTGCAACTTAAAAATCAAATGCATACACATGAACCCACGAGGGGGATGGAGGGATGGAGGGACAAAGGGAGTAGACCTGTATGTCCTGAAAATGTCTTCAAACATGATTTCCCTCTCCAAAGCTTCAAAGTTGCATCACTTGAACCTAGACAAGAACATACAAATATCATATAATCAGAGTCTAAGATGAAGTCGAATACTTCTGAAATTGCACACGGAAATATATAAGAATAACAAAGTATAATAACTTATATTATGCGAATGAATTTATCATAAGGAAGAAGCAAAGAACAAAGGACTAATACCATAACCTCCCAAGACTTCTAGTCTAAGTAACCAGACAAAAGAGCCCTCCTTGATTCAAAAGAGCCTCTAACAGAACCAATGAAGAACATCGTTGAGGAAATGGATAGTATTCTCCTCTCTTTTTGGAAAAAAAAAAAAACTCTTTTCTAACCTTCATCCACTGCAATATCCCCTTACAGAGAATCAAAAAAGATTTCTCCACCAACCCCAAAGTTCAACACTCATCTACCAAAATCCGAAATGTCTAAGACAAAGCTTTTGCTTTGTATTCTTATCTCGGAAATCCCTGTAATTATATGACCTAACACAAACCAATTAGATGGGACTAAGATGTTTGATGTTTTCTTATTAAAGGCCATCAAAATTGTGTTTCTCGTACTTATTTTTTGTATATATATCTATGATGATACGTAAAGTAAATGGGGATTCCGAAGCCCTCCAATACGTAGATTGCATCAAAATCATACGGTTTGAAACATAACATAAATGTTGCTCGATCAAGACTCAATCACAGTGAAAGCCCTCAAAAATTTGAAACCATTATATACAAAGGGAGAGTGGGGGATAGGCTTATCCAAATTATAACTCAAATCAAACCCCAGTGCATGTTTGCAGTGGTACCTGTAACCAGCTCGCCTGATGGAAGCTTTATAACTGATTGAATTGCAGCATTATGAGCACCCCAAAACTCCACCACTTGGCCATTTCTCCACCGCCTTAGAGTACTGGAGTAAAGAAGCCAATACCACACGTTTTGTATTATAATTACAACAACGCAATGTGAGTGCTCAAAGCAAGAATGTTAGTAAAATGTCACAAACACTAGGCAGCAAACCTAGTACACCAAAAAGATTTGTGCACCAACGGAAAATTAGCTTCAATTTTGGTGAAAACTTAATCAAAATTAGAACCTTATCCATGCATGAACGTTGCTTTTTTTTTTTAAGGAACAGAAATGCATTGATAAAATAAAGCACCAACTCAAAGTCAAACCAAGTTACAATAGAGTCTTACAACGCATGGTAGTACTATAACTACAAAAGGAGTTGCAAGTTTATACTCAGAAATTGCTATAATAAAAACTAACTTTATTTAAGGATGAATGAAAACACAAAAGAAACGGCCTACAAGAAACATAAATGGCCAAAGCAAGAGCCCACAAAACAAAAATAAAAGTTGCAATCGTTATTAACTTTTTTCATTCCTTGAAAGATGAAAGAATATACAAATCCATAAAAAATAAAAAAATGAAAACAAATCAAACAAAAGCAAACAAACTACAAAAAAGACTTGCAATCCAATAAAACATCCCCTAACTGACAAGGTTGCAATAGTTAAGATTAAAATAAATAGATGGAATTATATATAGAGAAGCACACACATAAACATTGTAGGGAACAGCCAAAGAGAGGCATTGAAGTGAATCACACTTCAAAGCCTCCAAGACCCCTCAGCATCCCTAAAAATTCTTCTATTTTTCCCATAGCCCAATACTCCCAATAAACGTGAATAAAGTAGCTTATCAAAGAATCTGTCCACTGTTACTAAAAGGAGAACTAATGAGCATCGCCTTCATCATGTCCAATACACTCCAGAATGAGCCCGAACACCAAACGTTCAAGGCAAGTCTCAAATGTTCATAGGAAAGTGACACTTCCATAAAACATGATAAAATTCTTATGAGGTGCCCTTTCACCCATGCAACACTTGGTCCTATTACCATAGAGGAAAATCTTTGGGCAAAGTCCACGAAATTATCCTCCACAAAGCAGCCAATAAAGAAAAACAAACCTTCTTCAGGATCTTTGTTTCTTATGATCCAAAAAAGTTAAACCAAACAATTTTACCTTGCTTTTGGAACAATTAAAGCATGTTATCAGTGGGTTAGGGTGGATAAATTGACTAACCAAAGTAATAATGAATAGAGTTCCAACAATGATAGGTAATCGTGCCAATGTTGAGAGTAAAATCACAAGGGGCGATTAAGTTTCATTATAAGGCATAGCCCCAAGAACGGTATCTGAAGCAAGACTAAATGGATGGATGATGAAGTGAACCCCTATATCATCAAGCAATCGCTAGTGGCCAATTTTCGGAAAGTGACTCTAAGAAAGTAACAATGCTTAAAGACGGCTTTTTCATGAGCTAAGTGCAGTCGTCTTATGTAGGATTATGAGAAAGCAAGAAGCATTAGCACATGCCTTCTCCTAGTGAAGAGGTCATACATCTTGGTTTAATGAAGAAGCAAGGTGACTGCGAAACTCATTCAAGCAAATTAAAGCGATGAGCTCACACTAAATTCAAGATGCTTGGCCGAGAAATGAGGCCAGGCTAGATCTTCCGGTTCAAGCAAGTTAGCATGGAGTAGAGGCAAACCAAGCAAAGGTTGCCATGAGATGGTAAAACATGGGTAATCCTACACTACAGCTTGCCATTGTTGAGAGTAAAATCACATTGATGCTCGGTCTAAGATTATGACACCACTAATCTTTAAAGTTTCGAACTAATTGAGAGAAAACTCATATTAGAAACCGTTCCATTTTAAAGAAAAGGGGGTGTATGAAAACAACATCCTACCATGCAAGAACCTGAACATTCAAACTCAGTATGTTGCTATAGATTTCATCAAAACTAAGAGAGAAAAAAAAAAAAAAAAACAACCAAATCTTGGAATACATTTTGCTAACACCTGGTAAATTCTACTCCGAAACCCAGTGGAAGAGGCACAGATAGGAAACTAACTTACCAGTCAACAGAGGATGACACGATGTCACCACTATCCAATGCGATGCCAGTGACTTGCTGCTGATGGCCCTTAAGCGTCTGCACCCTCTCACCCGTTCTCAAGTCCCAAACAAAGACGAACGTATCCATGCCACCAGACACAATTCTCCCCTCCGGATACTGCTCATCCGGCGAAATCCACGCCAAAGGCCCCACAAAACTGGTATGCCCCAGCAAGATTTTCGATTGTTCGTACTTGCGTCCATCCAAATTCCAAAACCTCACAGTTCTGTCCCTCGACGAAGTGGCAATCCCCACATTTCCGCAGACGCAAATTCCACGAACCTAATGAACAAGTTCAGTAAGATTAAGATCAAATCTCGAGCGCAGGATTCGAAAACGACGTTGATATTGCAAGGGGAAGAATGTGGAATCAAAGTAATGAGAAAGCAATCAAGAAATCAGAAAGAAAAAAGAAATTGAGGTCTTACGTCGTCCTCGTGGCCCGTAAGCTCGCACCGTAACTTGTAATCATTGGAATTCGTCTCCATAGCAGCCTGAAACGGACGGAGAGGAGGGAGCAGAGGATTGGCTTGGTAGAGAAGTAAGATATGAATGAGTCTTGTACAGAGCCCATTTCCCCAATTTATAGAGTTGCCCCGCCCTCGGAGTTCTTTTTTCCTTTCTTTTCTTTCTTTTTCTTTCTTTTTCTTTCTTTTCTTTTTCCCTTTGGGAAAATAACGGACTACAAATGGGCTCTTAATGTAATTACAAGAAAAAAGAATTCACATTTTTTTAAAATAAATCTACAATTATATCGCCTTTAGTTGTCTCAATATCGATTTAGTTCCTCTTGATATCGATTTGGCCAAAAATCATGGATTCAAGCAAAAGAGAATGATACCTCTCGATCTAGATCTACATCTTGATATTAGTATATGGATACAGCTCTCATTATACATGAGATCCCACTTTGGTTCGAGACGGGAACGAAGCATGACGTTGGGCCTTGAAATGGGTGGATTGTGAGATCTCACATCGGTGGGACAGGGGGAATGAAACATTCTTTATAAGGGTGTGAAAATCTCTCCTTGTCATACGCGTTTTAAAAACCTTGAGGAGAAGCCTGAAAAAAAAAAAAAAAAGTCCAAAGATGACAATATCTGATAGCAGTGAGCTTGAGGGAAAAGCCCAAAGACGACAATATCTGGTAGCACTCAACTTGGTTGTTACATTATGGTTCTCGCAAGTATGGCAAAAAAACTTCTCTCTAACATACCCGTTTTAAAAACCTTGAGGGGAAGCTCAAATACGACAATATCGGCTAGCGGTGAGCTTGGGCAGTTACATTATGATTCTCGCAAGAGGACAATATTTGATAGCGGTGAACTTAGGTTGTTACATTATGGTTCTAGCATCTATGGAAAAAATACCTCTCCCTCATGTATAGGTTTTAAAAATCTTGAGAGAAGAGAAAACCTAAATAGGACAATATTTTTTAGCGTTGAACTTGGGCTATTACATTATGGTTCTCACAATTAAAAACCTTGAGGTGAAGCCCGAAAGGGAAAGCTCAAAGAGGATAATATCGGTCAGTAGTGAACTTTGGCTATTACATTATGATTCTCGCAACTATCACAAAAAACTTCTCCGTAATAGACGCGTTTTAAAATTTTTAGACAAGCCCAAAGAGGACAATATCCGTTAGCAGTGAGCTTGTATTGTTTGGGCTCTTACACTATGATTCTCACAACTATGGCAAAAATTTCTAGAAGAAATACTAACTCAGATCCAAATGTCATTCTTCCTTGATGCCACTTCATCCAATCTTGTTTTCGATTCATGAAAAGGGTCACGATTTATGTACAAGGTCCCGTAGTCATTTACGATACAATAAATATGGCGTATAAGAAAATACCCGATAAATACGAGATTGAAGAGAGTTGGAGAATATAGATAAGAAGATGATAAAAACCCTAAACCCTAATTATGGTTTTAATATTTTTAATCAATGTGAAAAAAAGTCGATTAAAAAAGTAAGAAAGATGAGGAAGAAGAAAGAAAAAATAGTCGAGATTAAAATATAGTACTTTTTAGGTCTAGTTTGAATGGCACAATGACGTTTATGGGTCACGGCTTCATATATATATATATATATAGAAGATGTGTACAATGAAGATTACATGTCTAGGCCTTGATCTACGACAACAAACCAGGAAATCAGGAGATGCAGCTCCAAGAATAGAGGATTCTCCTACTATGTATGGATATAACCTTCTACGTTTAACGCCCCCCTCAATCTGGACGATTTACTACTAAGTTTAGATTGCGCTGAAAATTGCTAAAAGAAGGAGCTGGCAGTGGCTTTGTCATGATATCGGCGAGCTAATCTTTGGAAGATTAGTCGCACATCAAGCTGACGAGTCGATACTCATTCACGAACGAAGTGATAATCAACCTCAACATGATTCGTCCGTCGATGAAAGATTGGATTGGTGGACAAATAGGTGGCACCAATGTTGTCACACCACAGGCCAGGCACTTGCACTTGCGAAATCTCAAGCTCACGCAAGAGGACTTGGATCCAGATTAATTCGGTAGTGGCATTAGCAACCGCCTTGTATTCGACCTTCATGCTAGAACGAGAAACTGTTGATTATTTCATTGAACTCCAAGAGATAAGATTGTCATCAAAGAAGATCACATAGCCTCCAATGCTTCAACGGTCATCAAGATTCCCGACCCAAACAGCATCCGAGAAGGCACTAAGCAAATCAGTGCTGGACTTTGTAAAACACAAGCCCATATCAATAGTGTCATGTAGATAACAGAGAATCCGTTTGACCGTTGTCCAATGTTAGAAGTCGAGGAGGACATGAACTGGCACACTCTATTGACAAAGAAGGAGATATCAAGACATGTCAGAGACAAATATTGGAGAGCACCAACGACACTCCGATGTCGAGTAGTATCCTTAGGAGAGAGCTTTTCACCACCATCCAATAACAACTTCTCACTAGGAAGCACAGGCATGGGCACACATTTGGAGATGAGCATATTGGTTATGGACAATAAATCTTGGATGTATTTATGCTGTGTCAGAACAAGTCCATTCGAAGTATGACAGACCTCAATCCCAAGAAAATAACTTAAAGCGCCAAGATACTTGACAGCAAAATCATCTCGAAGTTGTGTAAGAAGTTTCGCAGTAGCCATAGAAGATGAGTTGATGTTAATAATGTCATCAACATAGATGAGGGTATACATCCAAATGCCTGCCTTGTTAAAAATGAAAAGAGAGACATCAGTCTTTCAAGGTGTAAAATCCAACTGTAATAGTTTGGAGCTAAGGCGAGAAAACCACGCACGTGGAGCTTGTTTGAGGCCATAAAGCGACTTATCCAGCTTGCAGAGATAACCAAGATGTTGAGAATCCACACATCCAGGTGCTGCTTCATATAAACATCTTAATTAAGAAGACCATGAAGAAAAATATTCTGAATATCAATTTGCCGAATAGCCCAACCACAAGAAGCAACAAGAGATAGTAAGAGTCGAATGGTAGTGGGCTTAACAACCGGATTGAAGGTATCATCATAATCAACGCCATACTGTTGTTTAAACCATTAAGCAACCAGGCGTGCTTTGTAGCGATCAATAGAGTCATCTGGCTTTTGTTTGAGTTTGAAAACTCATTTGCAATCAATAACGTTAAGACTAGCACGAAGAGGAACTAAGTGTCATGTCTTATTTTTTAGAAGTGCGTGAAATTCATCATTCATTGCCACTAGAGGGGATGCTTCATAGTAGTAATATGTGAAATAGGTTCTGAGGTAGAAGATCGAACCACAAAATATGTTACTGTTCCATCTGTACGCACCTTGAGTTGCTTAATATTGTGCTTCAATCGAGTACCATATGGATGAGCAGTAGGTGTAGGATCCACAGTTGAGGGGACAATCGTACCAGACGTTGTGAGGGGAGCAGCCAGTGCTATAGCAGTCGGTCGACCAGCAGTTGAGGACTCGACCGGGCATTGCGCACTCCGAGGTAAGCTAGGAGACTGGTCCCCAGGATCAAAGCCCAGAGAATTCGAGTGGGGCCCAGGCAATGCGGGAATAACATCTGCTGGCGGAGGATCTGAGGCCCTAATCATTGGCGAAACAACCGATGCCGATTTGCGTGACAGCGACACGGAGGATTGCAGTAGCAATCTGATGTGGGCACCAGATTTTTTGCATCCAAAGAGTTAGTAGGCACAACTATATGCATATGATCATGCTCCAAATTAGTATTATTGTTACCCAAATACAAGGTGCGCAAATCAGGGGCATTGTGTGTCGACTTACAAGGTTGGGGAAGAATTGGGTGGGGCTCTCTTGAACAGAAAAACATTCTCATCAAATATGACGTCTCTATAAATATAGACACAACCAGACTCGGTGTCAAGGCACTTATACCCTTTAGGTAAAGAATTGTAGCCTAGAAAGACACATTCTTAGATCGAAAAGAGAGCTTTTGTTTGTTATAAGGGCGAAGATGAGGCCAACAAGCACACCAAAAAACTTTGAATAAGGAGTAATTGGGTGGGGTATGAAAAAGACGCTCTAAGGGGCATTTGTTATCGATGATACGAGTAGGAAGACAATTGATGAGATATGTGGCTGTAAGAAACTCGTCATCCCAAAATTTAATAGGTACATCAGAGCTAGAAGGGCTAGACCAGTTTCAACAATATAACGGTGGTTGCGTTTAGCAGACCCACTTTGTTGATGCGTATAAGGACACGAAACATGATGAGCAATTCCAAGGGAACGAAAAAATGTGTTACAAATTTTCTGATATTCTTCACCCCAATCAGACTGGACACACATGATTTTAGTATCCAAGAGGCGCTCAATAGGAGCTTGGAACTGCAAAAGTATACGAGGAGCTTCTGTACAAACATGCATCAAATAGATCCATGAAAATTTATTGAAATCATCAATGAAGCTGATATAATATTTAAATCTCCCAATAGATGGAGATGTAGGACCCCAAACATCAGAAAAAATCAGTTCCAAAGGTGACGAAGACAAATGAGAAGAACTAGTGTATGGTAACTGATGACTTTTTGCTAACTGACACGCATTAAAAACTGGCAAAGGTGACTCGCTAGCACACGAAATATTATTGAGATGCAAAATTGACTTTACTACTTGAGATGAAGAATGTCCAAGATGTGCATGCCACTGGGCGTGACTAGTAGATCTGCTCACTAAGGTGTGTTTGAGATCATCAACATTAGATAGCTTGATAGGATAGAGACCAAATTCACACCTCCTGTCTAGAAGACTTTTCCTCGACCGTCGATCCTTAATAGAAAAATGTCAAGGATGTTATTCAAAGAATACGTCATTATCAAGGGAAAATTTATGAAGGGAAAGATGTTTGAAAATTTCAAGCACATGCAAAATATTACGTCGAGAGGACAAGCAATAATATTAATTGAAGAATGACCAGTATGCAAAATTCGCAAACCTACTCCATTGCCGACTTGAACTTTTTCACCTCCATGATAGCGTTCACGCACAACGAAACAATCCAGGTCACTAATGATATAATCAGTGGTGTCTATGTTGTTGTACCAATTTGGATCAATCTTGTAGGAGTAAGTAGCTATCAGTGCCGCAGAAGGAGGTTCATCTTGATAGGACTCATCCATCCTATACCAGCAGTGAACGACAGTATGCCCCACTTTACCGCAGATCTGGTAGGAAGGACGAGCAGAAGGGTCACGACGATCACCAGCAGAACGAGAGGGTGCGCCACCTCGAGAATAGCTACGACCACGATCCCCACACCCACGGTTCTTCTGTTGACCACCACGACCAGCATAACTGGCCAAAGATCTAGGATTTAACTGAAGTTCGGCCTGGTGTTGTAGTTGGCGAGCTTCAAATGCCATTAGATGTGCAAATACATCATCAAGTGTGAGAGCTTCACTCTTGGTAGTCATCGAGATGACGAATGGATCATAGTATGGGCCAAGATCAGTGAGGAGATACACGATCACATCATCATCCCACAAGGCAGAGCCGACGGCGGCCAGCCCTTTGATATTGCGAAAATAACCTGCAGCAAAAAGATCGCATTTCTTGAACATGACAAGCTCAACACGGATCTGAACAGTGCGAGCATGAGTTGACGATGAAAACATCCGCTACAGAGTATCCCACACCTCCTTGGACATAGTAGCGGCAACCACATCGCGAAGAATCTTCTCAGATATGGAGGAGAGAAGACCGCTAAGTATCAGTTGATCCTAATCATACCACTGATCATAGGTCAGATTAGAGACCATGTTAGCATCAGCAGCGGTTGAGGAAGGGACCAGCTTGGCAAGTGCGACAATGGTGCCATCGAGTTAGCCCATAAGGTTTGTACTCCGTAAGTAGGGAAGAGCCCTAGTGGAAAGGGGAAGAAGTGACCATGAATATTATTACATGTTTGCCTAAAACCCGGTCAGGAATTATAGTGATATGGGTTGTTGTGAACAAACTAACTAAGACAGCTCATTTTATACCGGGGAAGTCAACATATTTAGTTGATAAATTGGTGCAATTGTATTTAAAAGAAATTATACGCTTGCATGGTGTACTAGTTTCGGTTGTGTGAGATAAAGCACACGATTTACTTCTTGATTTTGGAAGAGTCTTTCACGAGACACTTGATACACAACTGAAATTTAGTACAACATTTCATCCTCAAACACATGGGCAAACGGAGAGATTAAACTAGATTATTGAAGACATGTTGCGTACCTGCATATTAGATTTTTAGAGGTAGTTGAGATAACCATCTATATTTGATAAAGGTAGTTATGAGGCAACTATTTAGATGACGAAGGCTTTATGGACCTACTGGGAGTAGGTAGGCAACCAAAAGTTATGTCACAATGGATGCTAACAACTAATGAGGCGATATAGAAAATTAGGAAGAGAAACCTAACTGCTCAAAGCCGTCAAAAGAGTTATGATGACATTAGAAGAAAATATCTGGAGATTATCGTGGGGATCATGTATTTTTAACGATCGCATCTGTTCGTGGTATATTGTGATCCGACAAAAGGGGAAAACTTAGTCCATGATTTATTGGACATTTCGAGGTTCTCAAGAGAGTTGGCCCAGTAGCTTGCAGATATGCATTACCATCAACATTGGATACGGTACACAACGTTTTTCATGTTTTGATGCTGTTGGAAGTATTACCCTTAATTTTCTTACCCTAATTAGTGACGTCACCATGTACATATTTAAATCATATACACAAAAAAAACTTATAATAAATACTCTTAAAATAAAGCGATAGATTTACATATTCAATTCAAAATAAGAATATATAAATAACTTAGTTTTTTAACCTTAAATAAAATTAAATAAAACACCTAGGACCCTATCATGATCTATCCTGACTTCTATGGAGCTTTTATTGGCATCCGCACTTGGGAGCTTTACCTTAAAATACTCGAGCCAATCCATTGTTAGGGTTAGCAACGCAATCACACACATATATCATATTTGAAAATTTTGTGACCTCGATATTTTCTCTTCTACAAGCTCAATTCTCACGTTACTCTATGATCCCGTCCTAAATCAAATAAATAAATAAGAGAAATCAATCAAAATAGATTAAAAAAAAAATGAAAGGGATGATATAAATAAAAAATAAAATCAGGAGGTTTTATGATAAACTCGAATATATTTAATATATATATATATTAAAAATAGTCTTAAATAAAAACTGGACAAATAAATAAAATACTGACAAGTGATTAGAAAAGTACAACAATGAAGTATAAAATTAATTAGGTGTTAATGAATGTGCCTGTAGGTTTCCTACTGAGAAAATTAATTTATTAAAATAATTTTAATTAATTAGATTTTACTTTAAAATAAAATTAGAAAATTTCAATGTTACCCCCGACGCTCTTCTCTCTCTTCTGCAGACGCTGTTGCCCGTGACAACAACGAAGCAAGGCGGAAGGAGGGCGGTGGCAAGATCGTAGTTTCAAACTCTCGATTGTCCTTTTCAGTAAATTGTATAAATCAACCTGACACGCAACCAACGCTCCAGAAAATTCAGCGAGTACCGGAGCGCCTATAAATCACCTCTCCAAGAAAAGAATCTTTGACACTGTTATCGGTCCAGAAATTTCTTCACCTCGTTTTCTCACTTCACCTTGCTGTGAAGTTCATCGTCAAATCCTGAGGCGGTCAATGCATTTGAGGTAAGCCACTTACTTATCGCCATTTTGTTTTTCCCCCATTACGACAGTTTCTATTTGGTTCCTGAGAAACTGCCGCGAAAATCTAGTGCTCTTTGTCTCATTTCTCAGTTTGCTGAACCTACGAGAACATGCATAAATGTTCGACTGTTTTTTTCTTCTTGCCGATTTTTTCGGTGTTGTGGTGTATTCTGACACGTGGTGATTTGATCGCTCGGATTTTTGTGCGAGTAAACAGGATTTGGAATAATTTTTCTTTTGTCGAATCGGATTTATGTCCATTGGCTTTGTATTTTATCGTAAATGTATTAAACTTTTGTTCTGTGATTTTCGAGATCATGCACATCTTGTTGTGAATGTATGATTCGATTATATTTGGATTTCTGGATTCGCATTAAGCTGTGTGATCCTATTTTGTTGGCTGTGGACTTGTGATCGATCAGGGAACAAAAGATGAAGATCTTATCTTAGCGAGCACTAGCAAGTAAGATATTTGCTTGTGCGGTTCGTCGTTCATTTGCCTTTATTTGTTCGTCTATACCAAATTTATACGAATCCTATTATTGTATTCTATCGCATCCATTGATTTTGGTCTTTTCTCATAGGAATGTTGCGATAACAGTGTAAGCACTACATGGATGAGTTTTTGCTTCAAATCGTGTTATTTTCTCTCTTACTGTAACGATTGTTGGTCGTATTTAAGACAATATGTAAGACAAGTACCAGAAGTGATGAGATAGAGGGAAAATGTGGAATGTTATGGATTTCTTTCTTTTCTGGAACATCGAACCCCATTGTACTAACTAGTAACTATGTATATAGTAAGTTTCTTCAGTTCTGAAGTTTGCAAGGAACGACGGTAGGGTAATGTAGGACGAAAGGAGTAAAGAAACTTAAAAACCAAATTATTTTACCTGGAGAAATAACTACGTGTGAATCAAGAAATGCTGTATGATTCTATCCTCCTTCCCATGGCAGGATTTTTGTCTCTGACAATAAGTGAATTGAGATGAATATTATGAGGAAAAGGGAGTCATTACCTTTGAGGTTGGTGGAATCAACAATGGCACTTAATGCTGCTTCACCAGGCATTAGCTCTGGACTGATGCGGCATTTATTACTTTCTTGCTCTTTTCTTTCTTTTCGTGAGGTTTTGTATATTTTCAGTTCTTGATCTTGTATAATCTATTATATGTACTTTCCATTCTAATTTAATTGTTTAGTTTCATATAGAGCATTTTAGAGGAATTTATCCACAGCTAAATGATTCTGTATTAGAACCATATCACTCTCACGAGCCACAACTGTATTCCAACGGGCACCACCTCGCTGAAAAGTGAGAAGTTCAGGTCATACTATTAATTGAGTCAATGAGATATACCTTCATGTCCTAATCACTCTGTGTTGCCTTCTTAATCAGGAGACCCACTAATCTCTGGTGATAGTGGGAATACGTTTGTTCTGGATATTGTGAATGATTCAAAGAGGGTATGGAAGTCAAGGATGTTGAAATGAGGGATCGCACCCTAACTCCAGCTAGGCTGTTCAGGGGTCTGTTGTGCTTACTGGTGCTTCTTTTAACAGCATTTATGATGTTAGTATTCTATGGTTTTATCAGTGCCATTTTTGTTCGAGTATTCAGCATACATTATAGTCGAAAAGCTACTTCCTTCTTCTTTGGTTCTTGGTTAGCTGTGTGGCCTTTTCTGTTTGAGAAAATTAACAAAACGAAAGTTATTTTTTCTGGAGAAATGGTCCCAGCAAGGGAGCGTGTCTTGATTATTGCAAACCATAGAACAGAAGTTGATTGGATGTACCTGTGGGATCTTGCAATACGAAAAGGACAACTAGGGTACATAAAGTATATACTCAAGAGCAGTTTGATGAAGCTACCAGTATTTGGCTGGGGATTTCACATATTAGAGTTCATCTCTGTGGAAAGAAAATGGGAGGTTGATGAATCAACAATGCGCCAAATGCTTTCAACTTTCAAGGATGACCATGATCCCTTATGGCTTGCCCTTTTCCCTGAAGGCACAGATTTCACGTAATTACTTGCACATCCCAGTTCCATTTTTCTTCCTTGCTTGGAAAAATATTACTATTGCCGTTATGTAATGGTATTTGTGCTTAGTATCTCCACCATTCAAGCCTTGCTTTTCTTGTTTATTCTGATAGAAACTCTCTAATAAGCTTCACGTTACTCTTTTCTGTTTTGTGTAGTGAACAGAAGCGCATTCGAAGTCAAAAGTATGCAGCAGAAAATGGTTTGCCCATCTTGAAAAACCTGTTGCTTCCCAAAACAAAGGGCTTCCATACGTGCGTACAGGATTTGAGGCAATGTCTAGATGCAGGTACTCTCCATCTCTGTCTTTTGCTGCTTAAAATGTTTCTTCCATCTCTTTCCCTAGTTTAGAGCATCGAAGTTGTTGAACTAAATACATGGTAGCTAAAATTTAGATACCCCAAAGGAACTGATATGGTGGTATGGTCCGTGGATTGCACCAATAGTTTCAAAATTGGAAACAAAAGGAGATCTTACTTGTCAAGTATAGAATCTGAGGAGTTTCATTTTTTCTCATGTAGTTTATGATGTGACCATCGGTTACAAACATCGGTGCCCCTCTTTATTGGACAATGTCTTTGGTTTAGAACCTTCTGAAGTTCATATACACATCCAACGCATTCCTATTGACAACATTCCAACTACAGAAAATGAAGTTGCCAATTGGCTAATGGACACATTCAGCAATAAGGACCAATTACTTGACAAATTTCATTCTCAAGGTCATTTTCCCCATGAAGGAACTGAAGGGGATCTCTCAACCATGAAGTGTCTTGTTTCCATCACCACTCTAATGGTCCTAACCTCCTTATCTACATACTTAACCTTTTTTTCATCCATCTGGTTCAAAATCTATGTATTATTCGCCTGTTCCTATCTGGCCTTCGCTACCCGTTTCAACATTCGACCAATGCCAATTTTCCGCCGTAAAAAAATCGTCTTGAAACTTGATTGATCGAAGGGAGCGGATGTGTAGTATTAAAAAATGTATTACAAGACTATATAGACTACGGTTTAAATATGTAATATCAAAGGATATTATCTTCAATTTTGCAAGTTTGTAGAACATTAGTATTAGTTGACCTCTCTCTTTCTTTACTATATGGAAAAATAATTCTGCCATCATGTGTCGGGGAACTAGTCGGACTTGATCTTGGAGCGAGTTTGGAATAGTATATATGTATATCTATATTTATATACATATACATACAAATACTACTTTCAAAGGAAAAGTTGGGTGTAGAAGTAGTTTTCGGGAAGAGAAAAGTTAAATAAATGCTTCTTCCAAGCATACTTTTGAAGGTATTTTTATAATGTTATTAAAATAGAGGTATTTTTATTATGATTATTTTTTTCTCTTGTCGTGTAGCTAAATATTGTAGTGCCCCCATGATGATGCCTTTAATTGATTCAAAGGAATTTTCTTTTTCTATACTATCTTTAGAAGTCGTCAGGCATATTCTAGCTACTTAATCATTCGAGAAGGTATGTATTTATGTTTAATCTACTTAAAAGTAGAAAAGGACAAAGTTCAGAATTTGGAAGGGAAAATTTAAATCAATTGAACTTCTACTTTCTTGGTTTCAATAAAATAAAATTATATATAGCGTCTACTGCCTCCCAACCCTTAGTTTAATTGCGACACCTCTAAATTAGTTAGATAATTTTTTTTTTTTTTTAGATTACCATTTTAAAACTTGTTTTCTTACGTGGCCTGAAAAAAGGCCTTCTAAATCTTAAAACCTTGTTAAATGAAGTAGGAACTTTTTTTTTTTTTTTTTTTTTTTTT
>NW_019268582.1:854794-899055 GCF_002738365.1 Cucurbita moschata | reverse complement strand
TTTTTTTTTTTTTTTTTTTTTTTTTTTTTTTTTTTTTTTTTTTTTTTTTTTTTTTCTCTCTCTCTCTCTCTCTCTCCACAGAGCCAAACTAAGATATATAGATTGCATAACGATGCACACAATTTAGATGAATATAAAAATGAATATTGGCTAAAGGTTTTGATGACTTCAGATACTCTGCAGAAAGTACTAGATATTCAGTACGTAGATATTCAGTAAGTGATCCTACGATTGGGCTTGAGTATTCTAACTTAAAAACACCATATTCTAGCCTAAGTCTAAGAAAATAATTATGTACAACTACCTTATATATGTGTCATGGTCCTCAATTACAATGCAATCATCACCAGTAGAGGGATACTTTTACTTGAAATAGAAGTACCATTGGGCTTAGTATTTTAAAAAATATTCAGTAAGTGATCCTACGATTGGGGTTCTAGGTAAACACACACAATTATGAGTATGACCTATCGTATCGATCTATATTCCTTAGGCGGTTATCCTAAACAGGCTAATTGAATGCGTATTTACTGTCCTAAACATGGTCTACACGTGCGAGTATGGACAATTGATCTTTGTGAAGCTAACTCGACAATTGATTTTCAAGCTGGATTGATTTTGAACTTCAGCTTTCCACTTCTTGAAAGTGGCAAACACATTTGACTCATGTTTCAGGAAATAAACCATTAAGTGATGGAACTCGAGATGATCCCTAAACGTCTGTATGCACTATTTCCAACCGCACTTTCTTCAATTCTCTAGTAGCTTTTGTGAAGCTAATTCGTCTTTGTTTGCCCATAACGCAACTCTCACAAAGGCTTGTATCAACAGATTTTAGGCCTTCTAAAACTCATTTCACAGCCAACATCTTCATTCCTTTGACACTCATATGTTCAAGACTATTGTGTCATAAACTTGAATGAGAAGCACTCTCTCAGCAACCATGTTTATACACCCTACAGAGGTGTATAGAGTTCCAGATTTTGTGCCACGTGCTAATACCATGGCACCCTTCACAATCTTTCAGGAACTCTTCCCAAACTCTGATGCATAACTTGTGTTATCCAACTGACTAATAGCTATCTAGTGGAGTTCGTATGCTTACATCCCCTTCCCTTCAATCTCCAAGGATTTATTGTCACCAACATACACCTTCCCCAAAATTTTTTGATTTAAAATTTCGAAACAATTTCTTACTTGGAGATGAGTGAACGATGCACCTGAATCCAAAATCTAGGATTCAATCGGGCTGTCCACACTAAGAATTAAAGCATCGTCTTCGGTTGAATTTACAAAATCATCATCATCTCTAGATTTGCAATTCTACTTTCTCTCTAGTTTTTACATATTTTACAACACCTTTAATAAATTCAATGTTGTCTTCTCCTTAACAATGTTGAATGCCACGTTTCTGGACAGTGTCAATTGGATCAATGTTAAAGCTTGTCGATCCTTGAGCTTCCTAGTCATGTATCCATCTCCATCCTTAACAGGGGTTCGTGAAGATTTTTCTAGTACAGATAATTTTCAATCTACATCTTCCAGAAACCAAAATCAAATCCATCGAACTTCTCAATTCCAATCTTTGAACTTTCCATCTTTACAGATCGTGGTGAATCTTTGCTTAGCTCTAATACCAGTTATTAGGATCGCACAACAACACACGATCTAGATGAACACAAAGAATAAGAGAGAGAAAATACAAAAAAGAACATTTAACTAAAGGTTTATATTGATGACTTCATATACATACATACTGTAATATAACCAAATGCATGAAAGTACGTTTTCAAATCTACCGAAAGGTATATATGGTTCATAATTTTAGCCGATATAATCATTCACCGTATATAACTAACTATCTACCGTATATATCTCTCCCCAAGAAAGAATATATACTAATGCGATGGGAATAACACGAAAAATATATACAATACTAATAGCATAGAATCCAAAACTTAATAAACAATAACACTTTTGAAACATAAATCTCTAAAACAATAAGTGAACACCAAAGTTTCCCAATTTTAAAATGAAATAATGCATTGAATTCAGGCCAATATTTACCAAAACATGAAATAGTTACATAGGATGTGTTATGATCCTTTGTAAAACCACTGTCCTAGCCCTTCTGATGTCTCTGCTGCATGTATCAGCATGTACCCCCAAGTCCTCCACATTCTTCATGAACTTCCCCAATGTCTTCTTCATCTCTTCCACCCCAAGCTTCACGCCAGCTTCCTCCTCTTCCATCGCTAAATCTGCTTTCTCAAACACTGATTCCATCTCCACTCTCAGCTTCTCAATAAGCACTCTTATGTTCTCCATGTCCTTAATGGCTACATATGTTCCCACTTGCATTGAGCTCATCACCTCCTTTTGCCCCCTCACTGCCACCTCGTAGTTCTTCCATAGCGAGTCGATCCATTTCCCCATCGACCCCACCGGAATCGATGAAGCTGCTGCCATCGCTGCTGCAACCGGCGGAGCAGCCACCGCAGCTGCCACAATTGAGCATATCAAAACAGTGGCAAAAGTGGCTACAAAGATTATGCTGGATACCTTCCTCCAAGAACTCAATGACTTGAGCTTCTTGTCAAGCTTGTTCTTCCTAATCTGTAGTTTCTCAAGCAATCCAATTTGTTGCCTAAAAACAGAGTTGAATATTTGGAAGAACTCATCTGTAAAAGGGTCACCAACAGCCTTGAAATTCTTCAACTCTTGTAGAGTTTTGACATATCCATTTCCACCTTCAAAGTGTTGAATCGCCATTGAAACAAGAAGATGGCTATCACGAGCTCTTTTCAAACACTTCTCTAGCTCAGTACAGAAATCCAAAGACTGCAAACTATTCTCAAAATACTCCTCAACCAATTCAAACAACTCATGATTCTTCCATATATCTTTCTTGCAACCCAAAATTACCTTAACAACTTCTTGATTCATTTCCAACAAACACTCTGTAATTTCTTTAAGAGAATCAAAGGAAAGCGCTCTAACCTCAACGCCAACGGCGATTGTGTTGATGGCTTGATGGGTTCGAGATTGGAGCATGGAATCGAACGATTGTAGATCGGCATCGGCCTTGCAAGCTGCCTCATAAGAACTCAGCTCTGTTTTGTAAGCCCTTTTGGTGATATGGGCTCCCATAGGTGTGGAATCGAAAGAGGGTTTGGAGGGAAATTGAGAGAAATGTTGGAAGATTTCAAAAGGGTTTTGAGAAAAGTAAGAAAGGACGAAGACCCAGAAAGGGATTGGAGAATGGAAAGCGATTGAGAGAGAAATCGATGAAGAAATAGAGGAGGGTTTTGGTTAAATAGGGACGCGGAAACACAGAAACTTGTTCAATCCACACGGAAAGTGTTCCTTAGAGCATAACACTTCCAAAAATTTGAAGACGGAGAATTGAGAGGCAAGAAAAGAGAATTTCAAAAGCGAGAGACAAGGGGAGGCAGAAGCTTCTTGTGCTTAAACAAGTAGCCGCAAGCAAAGCAACCAAACCAAGCCAAATGTGGTTAATATTATGAGAGAGAGACTCCATTTTTGGGTCCCACTGTGGAGACTCTTTCCCTAATGCCTGAAAAGAGTATGCTCGTTTTATAGGTCCCACGATTAACGATGACTCTATCACTATCTTAATTAACAAAGGAAGCAGAGAAGACTAGTGATATTGATATTAAACTACTCTTTTTATATACTTTATATGATGTTTTTTAGTACATACTATGTTGTTTTTAAAAAATATTGTTAAAACGACGAGTAATAGATTTAAACTATGATATTAAACTTTGGGATTCATTTTTATTAATGTTTTTATCTAAATGATTAGTAGGTTAATTTTTTTTTTAATTTTCGTAAAATAAAGAAATGGGAGGGAAATAAAAGGGTGTAACGAATGATGGAAACGGCAGAAGAAAGTGTAATTAATAATTAATTAATTAATTAATTGCCTTTTCGCTTTCAACCAAGTTAATCGCTTTCTCCTCACGTCACTCTGTGGCGCGTGCTATCCACGCGTTCCCATTCAATTAAATGCCCTCATTCTCGGGGATGTTAACGTCACCCATCACCTACTCCCTACGTCATCCCAAGCACACGTGTATATATATACACGTATATGTGACTACACACGTATATATACATATACATATATATATATATATAATTCGGAGATCGTCATAATCATATACTTAAGAGTAGAGAATTTTTAAAGCTTTATAAAATTAAAACTATGGATGACTAAGAAGGTTTGTTTGCTCGTTTTTCGATTCAATTTTAATGATATTCCTGATTTCTCTTATTGTAAGACATTGGGTAGGAATTTGAGAGAAATTAGAGCAAGTTAGGAGCGTTTTTAATGTCTAAAAAGATCACCAACATGTGTCAGTAGCTATTTGGATCGCTAAGTAAAGCCTCCACTCGAGCTAGCAGTAACCAATAATAATATGCTTTTAAGTATAGTTAAATGAGTAGAATTTATGATCAATTAAGTAATTATGATTTACTTATTAGCTTACCAGCAGAGTGAAACATGAGTTTAATAAGGGTTTGATTGCGTATTATATTATTTGTATGTCGTATAATTGTACGATTGTGGTACTATGAGAAGATTATCGGTCAATCCTTAATGTGAGACTTGTCACTAGTGATGGGGACCACATCTATACCTTCTGTCTTAGTATGACGTATATGAATCAATTAGTGCAGTACGTACACTATATGGGTGTGGTTAGAGTCTTAGGTTATTTCCTAATTGTGATCTCGTCAAAGCAAGACAAGGGACCACATAGAGTCGACGTACACGAGGGTTGCTCCCTCTTGTGTTTTACATTCACATTGTGAGCCTATTAGAGCTAGATCGACTACCCTAGTAATTATCTATCACATAAGACTAGAACACAGTTATCTAGATACCCTAAATTTAGCTACATCTTAGTCTAGTTAGCAAGGTTTAAAAGACTAGCAAGCGAGAGAGAGCTTTGTTAGGCTAATATAGAAAAGTTCGAAGTTGGCCAATTGAAATGTTAAATTAATCAAATATAGAATAGTAGAGCCTAAACGTTGGTCTAGGCAAGTGTAAACATAGTTTTATGGCGTTTGAGTATGAGTAGGAGCTCCCTAAGACTCGATGTTTATTGTGCAGCAAGCAATCGATCAGTGTGCAACGTTGGATCAACAATAGATGTTTCATTAAACTTTCAAACTAGAACTCAAATAAAAAAAGACACAAGACTGACCGAGGCTTCAGACCTAAGTTATCCCTTTACAGCTCTCGCTCTAAGACCATCTTTGTCCCCGTTCAGCATCTAGTTGTTACTTAAAAAACATGTAAAAACTAGAATGAGTACAAAATACTCGGTAAGCAACCTACTTGCAGACTCTGAATCATGTAACATGATATGTATCACACTCTAAATCATAAAATTATAACCTATGCTTTAACTTTAAGCCAACCATGTGGGTTGAATCCATGGCAAGTACACAACCTACTCGGTGGCTCTAATCGAATGATAACTGTATTCATAGACTATCTTAAAACAACTATTAAGTTTTGTGGCTCAGAAAAATTTCTAAAGGGTTGCTAGCCCTCTACTTCTTCTCTGGTTCTAACCCTATCGGGTCCATCAACTGTTCGCCGAGTCTATGGTTGACCATTTATTGCAAAATCTAACAAATTTAATACCAAGCTAGTAGCCATCAATAAGATAATGCATGAACATTCAAGTTGATCAACTTCGACAAAAACGACTAATTTAAATCGTTGATTAAGACAAGACATCACGATATCATCAAAAACATGTGAATCGAGACAAAATTCTTAATTAAAAAAAATTACAAGTTTCATTTAATATTTTTAATTAGTTATCACCCCGCGTGATTATGCGTCCAACTCATATAATTGTATGATATTTATGTTTCCATTAGGGTTTAACATAGCTATCGTACTATAGTAGACAAATATCTTGTATCTATTTATTGTTCTTTCCATTTTCTTTGTAATTTATTTGATTCGATTAGGGTTTATTTGATACAGTGGTACAAAAAGGTTTCCTTAAAATTTCGTGAGCAGGCCACGGAATCGTATACATGATTTCATTTCGTAGTTGACGTGACATAACTATACAATTAAAATTAACGTTAACCAAAGTGATATTAATATCTTCAAACCCCATTCCAGTTTCCATTGCGAATCCAGATCACCATCAAGCCTACACCCACAGCCACCAACGCAGACAACACCCCAATTCTCATCCTCCTCTTCATATTTGTTTTCGACCAATTTTCCTCGAGGAAGTCCCCGACGATCGCTCTGCTCGGTTTCACAATCGCATTCATCCATTCATTCGCCGCCTCTTCTCCGCTCTTCTCGAACACCGCCGTGGCGTCGACCTGGTGTAATTTCCACCCGAGCTCGTCTCGTAGCCGATGAAGTTTTTGAAACTGACATGATGCGAGTTTGCATGTATTGTCCTTAATTTCTTGAATCGCCAATTTAAGTAAATCATCTTTATACAATTGTTCGCCGTTTTTCTCCGTTTTGAAGTACTTATCCAACTCCAGAGCACCGATCGCACGGCGGATTCCACGGCTATAGTCGGCGTTAGGAACGAACATCTCGCGAGCCTCGTCTACCAGCCCTTCTTCCACCATTTGATCGACTCGTTTTGCAATGTACTTATAAAGAACGGGAAGCAAAACAACAACCCAAATAAAGCAACAATCGAATCTCGAATGGAAATTCGTATTCGGATTCTCAACCAATGCTTCAATATAGTTATTCGATCCTCCGACAATGATTGGAAGACGTCCGCGTCCGATAATCTCGTAAATTGACCCTTCGACATAGCGACAATAGTCATCCACCGTCAAATCTGCCTCGGGATCCTCAATTACGCCGAGGAGATGGTGAGGAACGCCGTGGCGTTCCGAGTCAGTGATCTTGTTGGTGATTATGTCAAGGCCTTTGTAAAACTGAATCTTGTCGGAGTTGATGATCTCCGACGGGAAGTAAGCGGCCAGGTTGACGGAGAGTTTTGATTTTCCAGAAGCAGTACAGCCCATAACGAACACGACTTTGTGCTTCTTGTCCCCCATGTTCTTCATTCTCCCTTAAATATTAACAAAAAAACAATAATTAATTAATTATTCATCCAAAGTATTATCACGTATGCATGTAACGCATGCATGGAATTCGTAAAATAAAATGAAAATTATATTAAGAAATATTAGAGAATAAAAAAATAAACGGTTAACTATCCTTAACACAAACAACAACGAAGAACAAGAGAGAAACCTTAAATTTGAGACAGAACTCTAAAGGATGTCTCGTAGTTGACGTGAAATGAATCCATTATAATAAATTCCACTTTAAATAATAAACCTTTACTCGTTTTTGTTTGTTGGATTATTTGTTTTTTTTTAGTAATTACCAAAAAACAATAAATTCCAACCAATCTACACGAAAAATACCGAAATGTGGAACATACATAAAAACCCGTATTTCATCGAACAAATTTCAACGTTTTGTAACCGAACATTTTTGTTCACTATGGTAACATAATAAATGAAGATTAATTAAGACTGTACTATTAGTTTGTTGCGAATAAATTAATTAAAAGTGACATTATGTGAGTTATTCACGAAAAAAGAAGAACGTATCTTTACCAAAGATAAAGGAATTGCACATGGTGTGGTATTTACCCTATTAGCTCGGATACTTAATTTTGGTGTAGCAAGATTGTAGGTACGACAAAGAAAGTAGTGAACCAAACTTGATGGAACGGAGTTGTACCCGATGCATTCTTAGGAGACTGATTGTAGCCTTAGCCTCAACCTCAGGCCAAGATTGAGGAGAGGGTGGGCTAACACAACCATCTATTCTTCTCTTTCTTCTTTGAATTTGTTGGATGATGAAAGTTCCGCATAGGCTAATTTAGGGAATGATCGTAAGTTTATAATCAAAGAATACTATCTTCATTGGTCTAACACCTTTTGGGAAAACCCAAAGCAAAGTCATGACCACTTATGTTCAAAGTGGACAATATCATATCATTGTAGAGAGTCGTATTCGTCTAATATGGTATCAGAGCCATGTCCTAAACTTAATCGTGCCAATAGATTGATAAATCCTCAAATGTCGAACAAAGGACTCCAAAAAAAAAAAAAAGAGACGAGCCTTGATTAACTCGATTAAGGGGAGGTGTCGAAGGCATAGTAAAAATATCCTAAAAAAAAAAAAGGAGACAAGCCTCGATTAATTCGATTAAGGGAAGGTGTCGAAGGCATAGTAAAAATAGCCTCGATTAAAGAGATGCGTACTTTATTCGAGAGGAGGTGTTTCCCTAATTTAGGGAATGATCATGGATTTATAACTACTATCAAATTCAGATAATTATTAAACAAAACTCTTAATCAACCGTGGTCGCCCATCAAACTTTCTAATTTGATAGTTATATTAGAAATGAAATGAAAAAAAAAAAAAAAAAAAACTATTTTAGTGTTCGATCTTTGTATAAATATTAACAAATCAACCCATCAACCACCTAATTCAACTTAACTCGGCTAATTCAACCTAACTCGATTAGTGCAATTTACTCTAGATGCAAGCACCCGACCCATTATCTCCAGCTTGGCCCAGACTCGAACAAACAAGCCATCAGCTCATGCTCACCCTAGTCACAATCTTCTCACGATCGGCGTAGACATGAACGTGCGCCCCATTGCTCAAGCTTGAGCTAAAGCAAGCGCACAACCCAAGCATCTCCCAAGCCGTCTAGTGCATGTGACTTCGTCGTCATCAACTTAGCTTAGTTGCCTCCTCTGCTCGTGTTTTCGAGTCATTTTTCGGCTTTTCCCTTAGCTTGACTTAGCATAACAATTCTAATTGGCATTTTGAACACTGTCCTACTATTTTGGATCATCTAGGAGCTATTTTGACATAATTGGAAGCGTTTGAGGTCATTAAGACCCCGAGTTAAAGCCAAGTTGGATCAATTAAAGAGATTAGATGAAGTTGGTATTTTGATTATGTCTAACTAAGATGCCGTAGAATGTCATAGGTGGAACCAAACCTCAATGGGCAAAATCAAACCAATATTGATTCAAGGAATTTAGTTAATGAGCGGAATCAAACCAATATTGATTCAAGAAATTTAGTTATTTCGACTTAGGCCAACATGTGAACGAGGTTCTTGTTGGAATGTCTTTGGACTAAGTTGGATGGATAGTATGATGTATAATTAACATTTAATTTGTGGATTATTTATTTGTTTTATTGACTCGTGTATATTGTGATACTATGGTTTCATTATGCCGGATAAGACACTTGATTAACTATATAATAAGTATGATTACTTGCATATTAACGGTTAAATAAATATTTATAATACACTTAATTAAAATTATTTTAATAATTTGACTTAATAAAAATAAATTAAGTAATAATAATTTCGATAACAATCCATTTTTTTAATTTAATTTAACAAAAAAATATTAAATAATAAAATACTTATTTAGTTTAATTTATTTTAACAATAGTTAATTATCTAGATAATATAATAAATTTTTAGAAAATATTCAATAATATTTTCAGATAATAATGGTAGGGGTGCAGAACGACAGACGTGAGTCACGAAACAGGAGATAGCTTCCCTTTACTCTGGTCCCTCCTCCACAGAAACGACGCAATGCCACAGTGAGTCGACCGAGCTGTCACTCACCATACCTACGTGGCGCTTTCTGATAGGCTACCTGGAAGGAAGGTGAAGTAAGTTTTTGACGTGGTGTGGATGACGCCGGTCCTCAGTGGAAGCTCGAAAGCGAAGGGATCCGAATTTGGCCCTGGAAAGCGTACGACGATAATTTCACAGAGGAAGAGAGAGAGAGAGAGAGAGAGAAAGAGCTCTGAATCAAACCCATCTTCCTCCGTTCTCTCCCACTTTCTACACGCTTTCTTTCCTCCCAACCTCTGCTTCAGCTTTATCCTTTCGAGAATTGGTGTCTACTCGTTCGAATCCAGGCAAGCTTTAGTCTCCTCTCTGTTCTTTTGTTTTCTTTCTGCTGCGATCGGCTCCATTTCTGTTTCAGCTTGCTTTCATTTTCTTTTTCATTCTCGATTGATTGATGGATTGATCCAGGGTTGGAGCTTCATTGATTTTGTGTTAGTGTTTTATGCGTGTCGAATGAAGCGTATCTTGATTACGCCTTGCATCATTAGGTATTGCTGCGTTGTTATGAGAACCTGATTGCTGTGGTTTTTTTTTTATAATTGATTTTTTTTTTTTTTTTTGTGATTTTTTATGGTGTTGGATAATGTTCTATGCGGATGTTTCTGATTTTTGTTTTCATTGCTTTGATCGCTCAACTCTTCTGCGTCGTCTATTTGACGATTGGAAAGTAATTAACGAGTTTACGCTTTGTTCTCTTCTGTTCTGTTCTGTTTGTTTGCTTTGTAATTGAGTTTGCTGGCACATGGCGCTGGATATCTAGTATTTGCTATCCCGATCAGTTATTGTGATCCAGTTGATTCTTGATTCGATGGCTATGCAACGATGTACTAGGAATAGATGTGGCATGCTGGCTGGAAAATGCGTGGGAATTTTTCTAGGGAACTTTGGGGTTTGTTTTAGCAATTGTTAGTGCAATATTCTTCTTTATTTAGGAATGTCGATTTTGCTTCTTCCACGGTGTTATTGTCATTAATAACTGATTTGAATGTTGTTAGACCTCAAGTCCTTGCTGTTTCGATTTACGGTTTTTGAAATGGCAACCGATGATTCATTTTTGTAATCTGCAGTGTTGTAATTTGATTTCAGTTCATTCGTTGTGTTGTTATATGGTACAGTTGAATTTATTGTTAATAACCACCCTGTACTGTCTTTGCTATTCAAATTTACTGCCTTTGAAGTGGCAGTTAAGAAGAAAAAAACGTTTTATTATCTGCAGTTTTATAATTTGATTGAGATTAGTGTAAATATTTAGTTGTTGGGTCTTGATATATGTGTATATATATATAGGAATTCTACTACTCAATTGGCTGAATTTATTATTCTCAATTTTATCCAGTACCCATGTCTTCTACTTTTTGACAAAAAGCTTTTTGGAATACTTTGATCTGGCAGTGCTCCAAATTTGATATCCCTATTTATACAGTACCCTGCAGGAACGATGATTAAGCTTTTTAAAGTGAAGGAAAAGCAGAGAGAGATCGCAAAAAATGCCGATGGAAAACCTCCTGTCAAGAAGCAAACTGCAGGAGAATTGCGTCTTCAAAAAGGTAGAGCCTAGTTACTTCATTTTCATTTTCATCTTCTGTGAACAACTTTTGCCTTGAAGCCATAAGTTATGTGGTTTGTAGATTGTTAATGCTAGAGCTATTTTTCGGGAAACCTGTTTGGTTTGTTGTATTTATTGCATCCATAGTCTTCACTAATGTTCGGATCAGGTTTGTTTTATGGATTTTCTTAATTTTAAATATGATATTGCATGCAAGGCCATGAAGACATAGATCATCTTTTGGTCCAGTCCCAGCTATCCTCATTCCTGGTGAAACATCTATTTTAAATCTCCTATCAGTCTAGAATTTACAATTATCAGCTGAATGAGTTTAGAGATATCCTTGAGCGGGCCGTATCTTGTGTCATAATGCAGTCAAAGCTCTGGTTTCTTCATAGTTTCATCTTGACGTACAATCTAGAAGTTTTTTATTTTTTATTATTATTATCATTTTTTTTTAACTATTTTTGTTTAGTAGTTTATGTATTAAAGAAAACTGGAATATCTTTTTTAACCTATGTGGCTTTGAGCGTAAGATGCTTTTTATCTTCTTGAGTTTTGCTTTCTTTGCTTAGTGATATGTCTCTTATCCCATGTATGTAGATATAAATATGATATAAGCATTAATCAATTTTCCATTCACTACGGAATAATATGGCTATGTGCTCGTGTTGTTTTAATTGTAGATATCAGTGAACTGAACCTGCCAAAAACGTGTAGTATATCCTTTCCTAATGGCAAGGATGAGTTGATGAACTTTGAGGTCACTATTCATCCTGATGAAGGATATTATCTGTAAGTAGTCTCTTGAAAATATTGTTTTTCAATTTAGTTGCAATATACTTCTTAAGTTGAAATGTACGGGTAAGACATTACACTTCGCGAATCTCAGACATGGATGGATGTCATATCATTTCCATCAATGAGGTATCAATAGAACTTTGCATTGGACTTGGTTCAAATGCATTTAAGCTGTGTATTGAAAAATTGCTTTTTTCAGGGTTTAATCATCATTTCTTTGTTAAGATATTTGTTCCTCCCTTCCACCCAGAGTAGCTGTTCCCTTGTAATGAACATTAAAAGTCCCTTGATTTTGTGTTAACAGAGGTGGTACATTTCTCTTCTCTTTCCAAGTTTCCCCTGTCTACCCTCACGAGCCACCAAAAGTGAAGTGCAAGACAAAGGTAACTATGCTGATCTTGTTCATTTACTTTTGTGTTTTTTAATTATTCTGAAAGTAGGCTTATAGATAACATGTGTGACTTGCAGGTGTATCATCCTAATATCGACTTGGAAGGAAATGTTTGTCTCAATATTTTAAGAGAGGACTGGAAGCCCGTTCTGAATATCAACACTATAATATACGGATTATTTCATCTTTTCACGGTATTTATGATTGTACTAATTATATGCCTTCAAAATTAGGCTTAAAAAATCTATTAAAGTATTCAATTTTCATACTTATTTGTTTTAGTCCCTAAGTTTTCAATTGCTTTGTTTTAATCCTTACACGTCTTCAATCGTTTTGTTCTAATTCTTTAACTTTGCATTAATTATGTCCAAGAAAGTGAACTTATTTTGGAACCTAATGTGAAACTCGCTGCTTCAAACATTTATCTAGGTAAATGTTTACTCATAAGACTAAAATGGGTTTTATAGGAAGTTTAGGAACTGAAATAAAATATTACCAAAATGGAATAAGAACAAGTTCAAAGAATAAAATAAATTTGAACCTTGAAGTTGCTAACTTTTTATTTTTTCGATTTTTGCAGCAACCAAATCATGAAGACCCCCTCAACCACGATGCCGCTGCTGTTTTGAGGGATAACCCAAAGATGTTCGAATCCAATGTGCGAAGAGCCATGGCTGGAGGTTACGTGGGGCACACTTTCTTCACACGTTGCATGTAGATTCTACATGAATTGTAAAGCACCAGATACATTATTTGAAAGCACGGACTCGGCAAGGTTGTCGAACTTCTGTGGTAAGACGACGTGTTTAGAGGACTTTCTGATCATCATCGACGCAGCATGAAGTCGTTAGTGATGCAGGTGGAACTTTGTTGTGTGTTTGCAGTATTGGTTTCAAATGGAAGTTGGACTGGGAACTGAAACTCTTATCTGTGTATGTATTTCCTCTAATTTATGTTTAAAGACAGATTGTTCGAAGTATAAGGTATGTTTTTGGAGCCTCCCTTCTTTTTCTTTATCAGAGTCTCTACAACTATGGATGTAAATTTACTGAACGGAATCACTATGATTTATTTCCTTACATATTTCAAGTTTGTAAAACAAATCTCTGTTAGTTTCACTGTTTTTTTTGTCATCATCACAAGATTGGAAAGCTTTTATCATCTTTTATCTTTATTTTGTCAAACCCTTTATCTCAATGGCCACTCCGATCGTGTTGCTCCAATGATTGTGTAATTGAAAAGCTTTTTGGGCCAAGTGACAGAAATCTCAGGGAACCATTTAGTTAAATGGGAGGTAAAATTTAGTTCTTATCAAACTAAAGCTCTCACAAATAATGTCTATGGTAAGAAGATTTTATCGAACTATAGAGATTATTTACAAGTTTTAAGTTTTATCGAGTCATTTTAGCAAGATGTGAGCAAATTTCGACCCTTAGGCCGAATCGAATACTGGAAGTAACACGAAACAGGGATTCTTTCTTTTCCCCCAAAGAACAAACTTTATAATAAAACCAGAAGAAGCTAAATATACAAGAAAAAATAATTGTGCAGTCTGTTTGAATTACTATGAACTGCTGTGGTGCTACCACATTCACAATGAATACTATAAAACTTACGGGAACTAAATATTGCAGCTGCAAATCTTCTCTGCCAAAACGAGGCGAAATCTCTCGCCTGGATCGAAAAAATGGCAGCAAAGAAGCAAGCGGAGTGTTTGTTGTCAGCGTTCCTTCATCGAACGACTTCTCGTCCCTTTGAGCTCCCATGGTGGCAGACAGCCTTTATAGTGAGAGTGAAGAAACAATGAAGACATTGAAACTTCCCGTTGATGCATTGAAATCGACGTGAAACAACCAAAAGTCGTTCGTAATCGTTTCTTTTCGTTGTCATATCCTTGGAAATTTGAGTCGTGTGGAACAGTCGAAGTCTTGAGAGCCTTGGGGAGCATGCAGTTACATAGATATCCTGCAACATAGAACGTAAACAGTGATTCTCAAGAATGAAAGGCTATAGGCGCAGCATATCAGTTCAAAATAAAAAAATGAATCTTCTGCATATGTACATTTGAGGGGAACAAAGCATTCTTTACAAGGGCGTGGAAACCTCTCCCTATTAGGGGCATTTTAAAACCTTGAACGAAGCCCAACAGGAAAAGAAGACAATATCTAGCCTTGGATTGTTACAAATGGTATCAGAGTCGGACACCGAGTAGTGTGTCAGCGAGGGCTTTGTGCTCTCAAGGGGTGGATTGTGAGATTCTATATTTTTTTATAAGGGTGTGGAAACCAAACCTTTCCCTCCTAGAACGAAGCATAACCTCTCCCTAGAACGAAACATTCCTTATGAGTATGTAAACCTCTCCCTAGAACGAAACATTCCAAGTGTGTGTAAAACTCTCCCTAGTAGACATGGAGACCTCCTTTTACTAGTAGACACAGAGACCACGGAAAAAGTAGACGCGTTTTAGAAGGAAGCCTAGGAAAAGAGAAAGAGGGGAGAAGTGAAAGGCATGTTGAGTTACCTATTCTGGCAAGCCGATTCACCCATTTGGGTATGTGTTTCCCAGTGAGCTTGTAGCAAATATCCTCACAAAAATGGTTGCAGTTCTTAACAATCAAATGGTACATATCGCCATTGTAATTGGCAGAATTACGCTCCATGAACTCTCGAAATTGAACAGGATCCAAGCAAGTGGTACCCATCAAAATTGACTTCCTAAACTTAAACCCCGGACAACATCGAGGCTCAACCTCAAACACACCACTCGTCGGATACTCATGAGCTCCAAACGCATATTCCACACCATGAACTGTAAAAGCACATAAAAAAACACACACAATCAGGAACAACAACAACAACAACAACAATCATTCATCGAAACAACACACGATTCAAGAACAACCCAACAAACCTTGAATCCCAGAATGATATATGCCAACCCCTGCCCAGTAAACACACCCATTCACAGTCGTCAAGTCATACACATTCAGATAAACTGGAGTGTTCCCTGGACCATATCTCGATGCCCTTTTCGAAAAGATGCAAAAGTGAGAGCTCGATTCGCCCCTCAAATGGAGAGGTATCATACAATTCCATCCCTTCTCTGATATATACTTCATGTAGTCTCAATCTGTACAATAAGGACTCAAATTTTTACACACATTCATGAAAAACAATGGCTGAATCAAGAGCTAAACATCACAAACATCCCAGAAATGAGATCTATTTACAGAGCAGAGAAACCAAACCTTGGAACAGAGGGCAGCCGGTTTCCGGTGACCGGAAGTGGGAGAGAGGCAATATAAATGAAGAAGAAATTTGCCTTTGCTTTTCAAGATTCTTTGCTTTAGAAGAAAGATGGGTTTTGCATTTTGGGAAGAAGCATTAATGGGCAGAGGCCATTTATGTTTTTTCCGGCGAGAGAGAGCGGCGGAGAGCGGAAATGGAAGGCGGAAAGGTGGGAGAGAAGGAGAAGAGGGCGGAGAGAAATGGGAAATGGTGGTGTGTGAGGGAGGAGAGTGAAAGGCAAGAAAGGAAATGAGAGGAAAAAGAGGAAAACGAAGAAAGAAAAGAAAAGAATGTCTGAGAAATTGGGAACTAAATAAAAGATGGAACCTTTGAAACGAAACTCTGTCGTTCTTCCATTTCACAGTTTTGACTGTCTCACTTTTTAAACTGAATCAATTTCATCAAATTTCCCTTTTCAATTCTTTACTCCCCATTTTGTTCATTTACTTACTAAATTGAGCTATTGAGCTATGTTCATGTTGTTCTACGAACGATTTTAATGATTTAGTTATTAAATTTTGACCATGTTTGCGCTCGAACAAAAATGAGAACATAGTTTAAAAAGAAAAAGAAGAAGGATGAGGATGGAGAAAGAGATGTGCAATTCTCTGTTTTGTTCAAACTCAGAATTTAAAAGATCAAAATTCACATGCTTTTCCATTTTTCTCTTTTCTTTTTCTTAATATTTTATTTATTTTTTTTACAGATATATTAATTTAATTTAATATTGTGTACGTCCTTCCGCTCCCCGAATAATTTCGGTGACCAATTTAGAGATGTCTATTTTATTTAGGAGTCCTAGTAGTGCGGAATATGGGAGGGAGCATTTTTTACATATTGGGATAAATGGGGCTAGGGACGAGATTATATTTCTCGTTTATTTTCAGAGTATATTAATATATTGTAATATTTAAATTGAAGTTAAATTTTTTTAATTGTTAGAGATTTTTATAATAACGAAAAATTTTAAAATTATGATTTTTTAAAAGAATAATAAATGAGGAAATTTAGGTCCACCAAAATAAATGAAATTTTTAGTTTCACAAAATTAAAATAATAAAAAAAATATTATTTCATAAAAATTTTAAATCTATTTTCCAGAACTTAAAAAAAATAAAATGTTTCCTTCAATAAACTAAAAAAGATATTTCTTTCCAAAATTTAATTGATAATAATATATGGAGCTAATATAATCAACATTTAAATTGTAATAAATTGGTGAAAATTGATTGAGAATAAAATATATACTTATTAATTTTTAGTGAAAAATATATTAACTAATAGTAATAAATAAATTAATGAACAAAATGATATTTTAAGTATAGCCCACTCACTGTTTATCCCTTAGCCCATTTAACATATTGGGCCACTCACTATTTAGGACTTTTCACATATTTCTTGAGACCATACCCGCAAGCCCACATTCGTAAGCCCAATTTCACATAGCCCGCATCCATAAGCCTGTAAGCCCACAAGCCCACAAGCCCACAAGCCCACAAGCCCACATCCATCCTTAACACCACCACAAGCTATTTGTAACCCCATAGTTTGTGTAACCCCATATTTTTCATATATCTACTACTGTTTCCACTAAGACTTAGGACCATGAATGACTCGTAAACATTGTGCATGAACTCGATTATTATCGATATTCAAGATGAAGAAATTTGTTGAAGTAGATCGTGTCTTTGATTTTTTAGTAGGTCTCGAAAACAAGTTTGACCAAAAAACGTTGTCTCCAGGAGAAACAATTTCCCTTACTCTAGTAGAAAAAGGCAGATGAAGCCTTATGCTTGACAAACCATCTAGTTTAAATGGGTCGACTTTTGTTGTAATTAAGGATATAAATAACGGATGAGACAATCAATGGAAGGGTAACAAAGACAACTTATGTGTGCCCCATTGGAAAAAACCACTATACCTAAAAGAAGAGTTGTTGGATGTTGAACGAAGTTGTGATTTGGGAACAAACAAAAAAATCATCAAATTTGATTGTCCAAGTCTTCATTTTCACTTTTTGAATAAATGTTTAGATATAGTCAAGTTAATTGAATTATAGACTCGAGTGTAATTGATGTATTTTAAAACGTATAAACTTTGCCCTAATTGAAAAATTAGGGTGGTAAAAAGAAGTAGTGTGACCATTATAGGAATAGACGATGTATTCATTTTCTCAAATCCTTACACTAAAAAACATCCTAAAACTATATAGTAGTCTCATTTTCATACAAAAGTTTCCCATAACATCAAATGTAGTGTTATTTTTTGTTCCTCATGTTGTGCCTTTCAAGACTAGGTATCAACACGGACTATTAGAATTGGTAAAGAATTGAATGATCTATACTACTTGTAATTACGTGAGAGGAACAACCAACCCTATACCCATGTCATTCCATAGTTCCTCCAATAAATACATGATTTGGCTACATTACTTTTGCACGAGTCATCCCTTATTTAGAGGTTTGAGAATAATGTTGCCAAATTTGTTTTAAGGATTCCAAGTATTTAATTTGTCAAACATACCCGTGTATCTTTTTTCATAATTCAAAATAAAAGTTTTACCTTGATTTATAGTGATATTTGAGGATTAATTGTTCCAAATATTTTTGGTACCGTTGATTTCTCACATTAATTGATAATTGTACTTGGGTCACATGGTTATTCCCTCTCAAATAAAAAAAACCAGATGTTAGTGATATTATTTGAAATTTTTTTGTGGGCGTCTTTCACCCGAAGATCCTCCAAGAATTTGAGAGGAAGAAGTCGAGAGAATTCTGAATTGCGTGGAATCCATTGTTATATAATGGTTCTATTTATCCATCCTTTGGTAGATTTTTGTCAAATCTAGAATAATATATTATATGTTAAATATAATTTTTTATATGTTAATAATATATTATAATATTCTTGTTCCTATTTAATTTTTAAGATGGAATATCGGTAACTATTGAAAGTCATCTATAAATAAACTATAACCATTAGTTTTATATCCCGATATTACAATATATATTCTTCCTCACTTTTTTTTTCTTTATGTTCTTCGTTTAAAATTGATTGTATAAGCCGTGCAGTTCAAACCTGGTAAAAACCAGATATGTGGGTTTTGATGTTGCGATTGATGGGTTGAGGTTTGGGTAAAGAGATAAGGAGGACAAGGGCAACCACATGACTTTGCAGCAGTCAACGAGGATGACATTAAAGGAATCTGTATTGGGATGCGTGCAATTTTCACTTTCATTCCGTTGCAATCCATGAATTGAGCATCTGCCCGAAAGAGAATCATTTGTAATATAGAATGATCTTTTCGAAATTTTTCTAGAATGTATAGGAATAAAGATAAAACATGTTTAAAAGTGATGTTGGTCTAAAGATTCAAATCTTGGACGATAGTATCCGAACATCAAGACGTTGGGTGAGTAAAGCATTGACTCGCACTATTATAATTTCCTTTTTAAGCGTATGAGATTGATGCTAGATTAAAATAAAACCATTATTCTCAAACAAATTATGACTACACTCCACATTATGACAATTTTCATCCCTTTGGTTGTCGTGTTTATCCTTATTTGCGTGATTATATGCCTAACAAGCTTTCTCCCCGCAGCATTCCTTGTATTTTTTTGGGTTATAGTCCTGCTCATAAAGGGTTTCGCTGTCTTGATCCGGCCACCACTAAGCTATATATCACCTGTCATGCTCAATTTGATGAAACCCACTTTCCTGCTATCCCTAGCTCCCAGACCCAACCTCTTTCCTCTATTCCTATTTCAAATTTCTTAGAACCACATTTTCATCATATTGATTCATCCCCCCCTACCACTTCATCACCGCAAACTCCTCGATCCAGTTCATCCCCGTGTGATATTTGTTCTGACCTTGTAGATGAGTCTGTGCAGGTTGATACTTCTCTTGCAGGTTCCACTTTGCCACCCTCGACTTCTAATTCGACCTCTATTGAACCTCCTGTTGATTTCTCTTCTTTGGGCACTCATCCTATGGTCACACGAGCCAAAGCTGGTATATTCAAGACTCGTCATCCAGCAAATCTTGGTATTTTGGGCTCATCTGGACTTCTTTCTGCTCTTCTTGCATCCACTGAGCCAAAAGGATTCAAATCTGCGGCTAAGAATCCTGCTTGGGTGGCTGCCATGGATGAAGAAATTCAAGCATTACAACAAAATGATACTTGGACTTTGGTTCCTCGCCCTGCTAACACCAACATCGTGGGCTCTAAATGGGTGTTTCGTATTAAATATTTGCCTGATGGATCTGTCGAGCGTTTCAAGGCTCGTCTTGTTGCCAAAGGTTATACTCAGGTTCCTGGTCTTGACTACACTGACACTTTCAGTCCGGTTGTCAAAGCTACCACTGTCCGTGTTGTGCTTTCTATTGCAGTCACAAATAAATGGCCTCTTCGACAACTTGATGTCAAGAATGCTTTTCTCAATGGAACTCTTATTGAACGTGTTCATATGGAACAACCTCCTGGGTATATTGATCCTCGATTTCCCACTCATGTTTGTCTATTAAAGAAAGCCCTCTATGGTTTAAAGCAAGCTCCTTGTGCTTGGTTTCAGCGTTTTAGCTCATTTCTTCTCACACTTGGGTTTTCTTGCAGTCGCGCTGACACGTCCCTTTTTGTCTTTCATCAGCAATCTAACATTATCTATTTGCTTCTTTATGTTGATGACATTATTGTTACCGGCAACAACTCATCTCTTATTGACAGCTTTACTCGCAAGCTTCATTCTGAGTTTGCTACCAAAGATTTGGGTTCTCTCAGTTACTTTCTTGGTCTTGAAGCTTCACCCACTCCTGATGGTCTCTTTATTAGTCAGTTAAAATATGCTCGAGATATTCTTACTCGTGCTCAGTTGCTCGATAGCAAACCAGTTCACACTCCCATGGTTGTTTCTCAACACTTGACTGCTGATGGTTCTCCTTTCTCTGATCCTACTCTCTACAGATCTCTTGTTGGCGCCCTTCAGTACTTGACTATTACGCGTCCAGATATTGCCTATGCTGTCAATTCTGTCAGTCAATTCTTGCATGCCCCTACTGCAGATCACTTTCTTGCTGTCAAACGTATTCTTCGCTATGTCAAAGGAACACTCCACTTTGGTCTTACCTTTCGTCCATCCAATGTTCCTAGTACGCTAGTCGCTTATTCGGATGCTGACTGGGCTGGTTGTCCCGATACTCGTCGTTCTACATCCGGCTATTCTATTTATCTTGGTAACAATCTGGTTTCTTGGAGTGCCAAAAAGCAACCTACTGTCTCACGCTCCAGCTGTGAATCTGAGTATCGTGCTCTTGCCACAACCGCTGCTGAACTTCTTTGGGTTACGCATCTTTTGCATGACCTCAAGGTCCCTATTTCAAAGCAGCCCTTACTCTTATGTGACAACAAAAGTGCTATTTTTTTGAGCTCTAATCCCGTTTCTCACAAGCGGGCCAAACATGTTGAACTAGATTATCATTTCCTTCGAGAACTTGTTATCGCTGGCAAACTTCGCACACAATATGTACCCTCTCATCTCCAAGTTGCTGACATCTTCACAAAGAGTATTTCTCGACCTCTCTTTGAATTTTTCAGATCCAAGCTTTACGTTCGTTCAAATCCGACGCTCAGCTTGCGGGGGGGTGTTAAGGATAGTTGACCGTCACTATAAGGCAAATATCTAGATATTTGCCTTACATTACGGGTTACCATATTTGCCCTCTTATTAAAGGCAAATATATTACATTCATTTATTATTCTTTCCTTTTATTACTATTTCCATAATATTTGTAATTTACCATATTTCTGTATTCTGAAAATAATTATAAATAAGAGAACTCTCACCCCCATTGAGGTGTGGTGATTCAGCAAACATTCACAGATAGCAACACATCAACATTATAAACTAATAATTAACATAAAAATTTATTAATATTTTCACCCATAAATCCATATGATATGACATGTATTTATGACGTTGACCGTTGGAAAAAAGAAAAGGATGTATTGCCTTCAAACTATAGAGAAGAAAATTCAAAAAAGAAAAGGACTTTAATGAAAATTATTTACGAGTGACCTAATATGTTTTGTCCATTCTTAATAATTGTGAGAACCTTTTAGAAAATTATGTTTTAATTTTTTTAAAAAATAATTTTTTGAATGTTTAAGTTTGATTATAACATTAAAAAAAAATAAAAAATAAAAAATAAAGCTTGATTAGACAAAGGATTTTTCGATCAACCTGAATTGTACCAATTTCACATGCATTTTATCGAAAAAGAAAACAAAAGATTTTTGAATTAAAATTAGTAGAAATTTAGAGTAAAAAAGAAAAAAAATCCTCACCAAAGCCTCCTAGTGGTCTCGAGTTGTAGTGGTACGATTTTGGGTATTTTATGAAGTTCAACAAAATATAACTCATTCACTTTTTTAGGGATTTGGTTGATTCTTGTTATGGTACTATGTAAACAGTAATGATGGCTAAATATGATACAAGATATTTGCATATAATAAATGGTCAAATATGATACATATGGTACACCATAATTCAAGGTTAAATATCCTTAATTTACCCGTGTAATTTTTAGACTGATCCAAAATAGATGGATCGAAAATCATATGGGTCGAAGCCCCAATGTCCAAAAATCAATTAGCAGCCTCAGGTCTAGTAATAAAACAGGACATGTGGAAAGCTTCAACAAGGTGAGCTTGAGCAGAATCAGTTCGAACATACCGTTGGTTGCAACAGTCAGCATAATGGCCCTTTGTGTGACATATTTGGCAGCAAGGTGGTTGACGACCCTAACTCGAGTGGGTTCATTCTCAATTGGAAGAATTGTTGCTGCGGAAATAAGAATGATCGTTCTGGTTGCTAAAGGAAGCAGGATGACTTCCATGGGTTCGACCAAGATTAGTGGCTGTGAATGTCGTAGAAATGGAGTCAGAAGACTCGATATAGCATTGGAATAACTCAAAACTTTCAGCTTTAGAGACTAAATCTACAAAATAGGGGAGAGGGGTGAGAGTCATTTAAGTGTAGAAAAGATTGAAAAATCAATGTCAAGTCCACGAAGGAACCAATGCACTTTATCAATGTTCTCGACAAGTCTGCCAATGACATGAAGCTTGGTCACAGATTATTTTGAAGGTATGAACATATTCAGAAACAGGTTTGGTGCTGCGTTTCATAAGCTACAAGTCATTCTTGAGTTTTAATTCACGAGCTTTCGAATGATGGTTGAACATAATCTCCAACGCGAGCCAAGCGTCACGGATGGTGGAGAGACCAACGATGATAGCAATGACTTCCTTGGTGAGAGAGGAGAGTAGAAGGCAGAGAATTTATTGATCGGCTGTTTTTCACACCAAATATTTGGTGGTGAGTGTTGAGGAGGTTGCTACTTCAAAGCGAAGTGGTGAAACCAGATATCCATCAACGTAGCCTAACATGTCTTCACTCTCAAGTAGAGGGAGAATTTAGCTTTTCCAAAGAAGATAATTGAAGGAAGTAAGTTTAACAATGATCATATGAATTAGAGTTGAAAGGAAGAAGATGAGAAGAAGATTCGGAATCCATAAAGAAAGAGGATCGGGGTTGTTAAACCAAAGGAGCTCTAATATCATGAGAATATTTGCAAAAACCACTCCACCTGAATGGAGGTAAAGGTTCTCTATTTATAATTATTTAAAGAATCAAATAAATTACAAATGAAATGAAAATAGCAATAAATGGATACACGATATAACATATGATCAAGGGCAATAAATGGATACAAGCTATTAGCCTATGATCAAGAGTGAAATATGATACACATGTTAAACAGTAATGGTAGCTAATTACCCTTAAAGACTCATGTTCGCATGAAATCTAACCCATAAACCATCGTAAATTAGAGAATAGTTTTTCAAAGTTCAAACTTGAAACTGATGTCTAGGGCACACCTAGGTTGACTTGAATTTCAAAAGACAAAATCAAACTTTCATTAAAGATAAATTGGTGACACCAACTTAAGCTAATCAAATAAGTATGATGGTATATGTTGTGGCCCCTATATGCACCATGTTGTTTGTGCTATGTGTATATGTTCTATGTAATGACATATGATGTTACGATATGCATGCATGTGATAACCATTACGCCATGTTGTAAATGAAATGAATTACTATGTACGTCATATTATTTATTGCTACGTAAAGTTATGTGATGGAACATATGGTGATTGCCATGTATTCATGATGCATATGTGAAATATGTCATGGATGAGAGGAGAAAGGAAAGGAGATTAATGTTATGTTATGCATGAAAATCATGGGACCTCATGCATGCATGTATATCATGTGCATCGGGACACTTTCCTGTTATGTTATACTAGTACGGACGTGTACCTTTAGTATTTATGTTCACCATGATATCATGCAGGTCTTTCCTTTTCTGTGGCATCCGGTGACGTGTAATACGTTGTGTCCAACCAAGCTACGCCTAGGGGTACGTATACGAGCCCACCTAGCAAGTCCATGGGCGCATGCATGAACTGTGTGGGGAAGTACCACACATCCAACTCTGCCTGGAACTGCAAAGAGTCCAAGGCCATTGTTACGATTTTAAAGGATATGTCTCAATCATGTTATGTGCGTGGATGCATTACTAACCTCAAAGTGGGGTGACTTACCGAGTATTTTTAGAAACTCTACTTCTCTTTGGACTAGGTTGGATGAAATTGAGTGTTATATGAGTGACACATATTTTGTGGCTTATCTACAAATGGTGGATGAATTACTCAAATTAAAGGAAGCTGTCAAAGTTTGAACAATTTGCAATGTTGGGAAGCAACAACGACAAAAATTTCCAAAGAAAAGCAAATGGAGAGCATCAAACAAACTGGAATTGATTCATGGAGATCTTTGTGGACCAATTACTCCAACCTCCCATGGTAGTAAAAGGTACTTGCTAGTACTTGTAGATATTTTTTCTCGCAAGACATGGATTTATTTTCTTGCAGATAAATCAGAAGCTTTTGAAACATTCAAAAACTTCAAAAATTTCGTTGAAAATGAAGCAAAAACAGCCATACGTGGACTCAGAACTGATTGGGGAGGAGAATTTACGTCAAATGAATTCAACAAGTTCTTCAAAGATAACGGGATCAAGCGACAACTAACAGCTGCTTACACTCCCCAGCAAAATAGAGTTGAAGAAAGTAGAAACCGGACCATCATGAACATGGTACGGTGTCTTTTATCGGAGAAAGAGATGCCGAAGAAGTTGTGGATGGAAGTAGCTAGATGGACAGCTCATGTTCTGAATCACAATTGCACGAAGACAATCAAGGACATGGTTCTTGAGGAGAAGTGGTCGGGCATAAAACCAAATGTGGAATACTTCAGAGTATTTGGTTCAATTGCACATGTCCATATTCCCTAACAGAAGAGAACCAAACTTGATGATCAAAGTCTCAAATGCATCTTGCTTGGAGTTAGTGATGAATCTAAGGCCTATCACTTCTATGATCCAACAACAAAGAAGATAATTGTGAGCAGGGATGTCATATTTGAAGAAGGTGCAAAATGGGACTAGAATTCAAGTACAAAAAATGCAGAGCAAGATGTGTTGGCTTGGGGAGATGATGATAATATTGCTGCAAAAGAATCGGAAGGAGGAGAGACTGATGGAGAAGAAGATTCAAATGAAGAAGCAAATGATAAGTTAGTGTTAGGATCGATATCAGTCGTTAGCTCTGATACCAGTTGTTAGGATCGCACAACAACACACACGCTCGATCTAGATGAACACAAAGAAAAGGATAGAGAAAAGTTTCAAGGAGAACTCTGGCTAAAAAGATTTTTTTTTTTGTATTGATGACTTCAGGTATGTACAACAAGAGAGAGTACAGAGAATAGAAAAGTACCTCTTCAAAGCTCTACCGGACCCAGATATATATATGGTATAGTTTACTATATATAGCTTTACCAGATTTAGCCATCTACTATATATAACTATTTACCATATATAGCTTTACCGGATATAGCTTTACCATATATAGCTTTACTATATATAGCTGTAATAAATATAGCTTTACCGGATATAACCGTTGACCAAGCTATAAATAAGTATCAGGCTCCATAGCCTAACAATTCTCCCACTTGGAGACTGATCTAGTCAACCAAGAATTTCACTCTCAAACGACCATGAGCATCTTCACTGCACCATACCAATTGAGGTTTTGCACAACCTCAATATTCCAACATCAACACATTTTGTCAACATGTTTGCTGGATTCTTTGCACCCTCTATCTTCTCAAAACACAACACCAACTTCAACTAACCTCCGAGTGAAATGGTATCGCCTTCTGTGTTTTAAATGATAGACCGAGTTCCTCGCCAACAGCATGAGTCTCAGAAGTTTCTTGAGTATCTGCTACAACATCACTATGTGAATCTTTCAGCAACTCAACCTCAACTCCCACTTGCTTCACCTCTGGTTTCTCAGCAAGAGTCTCAGGAGTTTCTTGAGTGTCCGCTACAACTTCACTCTGTGAATCTTTGAGCAACTCAACCTCAACTCCCACTTGCTTCACCTCTGGTTTCTCAGCAAGAGTCTCAAGAGTTTCATGAGTATCCGCTACAACATCACTCTGTGAATCTTTGAGCAACTCAACATCAACTCCCACTTGCTTCACCTCTGGTGTTTCAGCAAGGGTCTCAGGAGTTTCTTGAGTATCCGCTACAACATCACTCTGTGAATCTTTGAGCAACTCAACATCAACTCCCACTTGCTTCACCTTTGGTGTTTCAGCAAGGGTCTCAGGAGTTTCTTGAGTATCCGCTACAACATCACTCTGTGAATCTTTGAGCAACTCAACATCAACTCCCACTTGCTTCACCTATGGTTTCTCAGCAAGAGTCTCAGGAGTTTCATGAGTATCTGCTACAACATCACTCTGTGAATCTTTGAGCAACTCAACATCAACTCTCACTTGCTTCACCTCTGGTGTTTCAGCAAGAGTCTTCCAACTCATGCAACATCCTCTGGAGTTTCAGCGACGCTTCCGGCCGACGCAACCCCCTCTAAAGCTTCAGCGACGCTTCCGGCGACGCAACCCCCTCTAGAGCTTCAGCGACGCTTCCGGACGACGCAACCCCCTCTAGAGCTTCAGCGATGCTTCCGGACGACGCAACCCCCTTTGGAGCTTCAGCGACGCTTCTGGGCGACGCAACCCCCTCTGGAGTTTCAGCGACGCTTCCGGGCGACGCAATCCCCTCTGGAGCTTCAGGGACGCTTCCGGGCGACGCAACCCCCTCTGGAGCTTCAGCGACGCTTCCGGACGACGCAACCCCCTCTGAAGCTTCAGCGACGCTTCCAGGCGACGCAACCCCCTCTGGAGCTTCAGCGACGCAACCCCCTCTAGAGCTTCAGCAAAGCTTCCAGGCGATGCAACCCCCTCTGGAGCTTCAGCGACGCAACCCCCTCTAGAGCTTCAGCAAAGCTTCCAGGCGATGCAACCCCCTCTGGAGCTTCAGCGACGCTTCCGGGTGACGCAACCCCCTCTGGAGTTTCAGCGACGCTTCCGGGCGACGCAATCCCCTCTGGAGCTTCAGGGACGCTTCCGGGCGATGCAACCCCCTCTGGAGTTTCAGCGACGCTTCCAGCGACGCAACCCCCTCTAGAGCTTCAGCGACGCTTCCAGGCGACGCAACCCCCTCTGGAGCTTCAGCGACGCTTCCGGGCGACGCAATCCCCTTTAGAGCTTCAGCGACGCTTCCGGCGACGCAACCCCCTCTGGAGCTTCAGCGACGCTTCCAGCGACGCAACTCCCTCTGGAGCTTCAGCGACGCTTCCGGACGACGCAACCGCTCCTAGAGTTTCAGCGACACTTCCGGCCGATGCAACCGCTCCTGGAGCTTCAGCGACGCTTCCGGACGACGCAACCCCTTCTGGAGCTTCAACGACGCTTCCAGACGACGCAACTCCCTCTGGAGCTTCAGCGACGCTTCCGGACGACGCAACCCCCTCTGGGGCTTCAGCAACGCTTCTGGCCGAGGTATCCCCCTCCTTCGGGGTTTCAGCAATGCTTCCGGCCGACGGAGCCCCCTCCGGTACTTTTCTTCAATTCTCTAACAGTCTTTGTGAAGCTAACTCGTTTCTATTAGCTCGTAACGAAGTTCTCACAAGGACTCATAACAATCTCTGCATCAAATACACCTTGTTCATAGCCAACGATTTTTCGTACATATTCGACAGCGTCTTTAACAGACCTGACGTTGTCTTCTCCCTGATAATGTTGAACGCCACGTTTTTGGATAGCGTCAACCGGATCAGCCCCAAGGCTTGTCGATCCTTGAGCTTCCACTGTTCCGTGGTCATGGTATCCGGCTTCACCCCCAACAGAGGTTCGTGAAGATCTTTCTGGTACAGATAATCTTCAATCTGCATTTTCCAGAAACCGAAATCGGATCCATCGAACTTCTCAATTCCAATCTTTGAACTTTCCATCTTCACAGATCGTGGTGAATTTCGCCTTGCTCTGACTTCCGCCTTGCTCTGACTTCCGCCTGGCTCTGACTTCCGCCTGGCTCTGACACCGCTTGGCTCTGATACCAGTTGTTAGGATCGATATCAGTCGTTAGCTCTGATACCAGTTGTTAGGATCGCACAACAACACACACGCTCGATCTAGATAAACACAAAGAAAAGGATAGAGAAAAGTTGCAAGGAGAACTCTGGCTAAAAGGATTTTTTTTTTGTATTGATGACTTCAGGTATGTACAACAAGAGAGAGTACAGAGAATAGAAAAGTACCTCTTCAAAGCTCTACCGGACCCAGATATATATATGGTATAGTTTACTATATATAGCTTTACCAGATTTAGCCATCTACTATATATAACTATTTACCATATATAGCTTTACCGGATATAGCTTTACCATATATAGCTTTACTATATATAGCTGTACTAAATATAGCTTTACCGGATATAACCGTTGACCAAGCTATAAATAAGTATCAGGCTCCAAGCCTAACAGTTAGAAGAAATCCAAGAAATGGATGAATCTTCCCCAGAGTTGCCACAACAAACAAGACAAAGGAGAGAGCCCGTTTGGATGCGCGATTATGAAACAGGTGAACACCTATTTGAAGAAGAAGAAGTCGAGGAGGGGTTTTCTTTTCACATCTCCAATGATGATCTTGTGAACTTTGAAGAAGCATAAAGGAAAAGAAGTAGCAGGAGGGTATGAAGCTTGAAATTCAAGCTATTGAAAGAAATCAGGCATGGGAGCTTGTGACATTGCCGTATCAAACAAAGAAAATCGGTGTCAAGTAGGTCTTTAAGACGAAACTGAATGAAGAAGGCAAAGTAGACAAATGCAAAGCGAGACTCGTCGCTAAGGGATACTCGCAGAAGGCAGGAGTAGATTACAATGAAGTTTATGCACCAGTAGCTCGATGGAATACAATCAGAATTCTGGTGGCAGTAGCAGCTCAACGTGGATGGTGCATCTATCAACTTGATGTCAAAAGTGCTTTTCTATACGGTGAATTAAACGAGGAGGTATATGTTGATTAGCCTGAAGGTTTTGTCAAAAAGGGAGAAGAGAACAAGGTTTATCGACTGAGGAAAGCTCTCTACGGCCTGAAACAAGCACCGAGGGCTTGATTCAGCAAAATCGAGAGCTATTTGAAGAAGGAATGATATGAAAAAAGTAATTATGATCTTGAAGAGAATTGGAAGAAAATTGTTGTTGGTTTGCCTGTACGTTGATGATTTGATTTACACAGGAGATGATGAGAATATGTGCAAATGTTTGAAGTTATCAAGTCAACAGAAGTTTGAGATGACAAACTTAGGGAAAATGAAATTCTTCCTTTGAGTTAAAGTTTATCAAAACGAAGGAGGAATTCATTTGTGCCAAAAGAAGTATGCTAAGGAAGTATTGGAAAAATTCAATATGTCGAATTGTAATGCTGTAACGAATCCGATAATCCCTGGCACCTTCTTGTCAAAGTCAGGCAACAAAAGTGTCGATGCAACATTATACAAACAACTAGTAGGATGCTTAATGTACCTTACGGTAACTCGTCTCGACTTAATGTTTGTGGTTTGCTTGATTTCTCATTATATGGCTGATCCAAAGAACATATGCTAAATTCTAAAAGGGCACTGAGATATTTAAAAGACACGGTTAGATGTTAGAGTTCACTACAAATGGAGTAAGGATGTAAATCTTTTGGGATACACAGACAATCATTATGCGTGAGATATTGATGACTGGAAGAGCACTTCAAGCTATGTTTTCTTTCTAAATGGAGCAGCAATATGCTGGAGTTCAAGGAAGCAGGAAATTGTTACACTATCATCTACAGAAGCTGAATATGTAGCTGCCACTGCAAGTGCATGTCATGGTGTTTGGCTTAAGGGAATTCTGAAGGAGCTAGGTGTTCTAAGCAGCGAGTGCATAGATATCATGTGTGACAGTAGTTCAGCAATCAAATTGTCTAAGAACCCAGTTATGCATCGAAGGACAAAACATATTGATGTCAGGTATCGTTACTTGAGTAATTTGTCAATTAATGAGACGGTAAGGTTAGTGTTTTGCGAAACTGAAGATCAAGTGGCAGACATAATGACTAAACCAATTAAGCTAGATCAATTTGTAAAATTTAGAGGCATGCTTGGAGTTCAAAAACTTGAGTAAACTAATGTTGTTTCATTCCATATACTTCAATTTACGGGGAGGAATTTGTTGGAGTTTCTGACTTGGTCTGCAACGTTATAGCTAATTAATAGACGGTAGCTTTCTATTTGCTTTCAAATAGCTCATTTGTCGGAGTTGATTTATTTATTTTATTCTGTTTGTTTGTTATTCTGTTTTGTAAAGCTTTATAAAAGTCGTAGTTATCTTTCAATAAAGATAATTAGTTTCCTTTTAAGCATAGTTTTAACTTTAAATTATATTTTCTTTTACTTCGAATAAAAATATTACATTTACGCATCAAAGTTAATATCACTTTTAGTCAAAAGATAAAAGTATAGAGAAGGTGATTGAAAACCTGGACCATACAATAAAGTGTGGCGCCGATTTCATTGTCCTTCTCCGTCTAATATAATTTCAAAATTTTAATAATAAAATAATACTCGCTAAACAAAAATATAATTATGACCTTGAACTCAAAAAATTTCGATTTTAATATTAATATAAATTTTAAAAATTAAATATTTCGAAAAGGTTTTTTACATGGTCTCCTGGTTATTTATTTATTTATTTTTATCTAATTCCTACAAATTAAATGAACATCTTTTTATGAAATTATGGTATGCTACTCTGGTTGTCTATATAAGAGACGCTCCCAACTCGAAAGCATTATTCAATTCTCAATATGGGATACCACATAGATGAAGCTTCTTCAGCAATTCCCAAGAAGCCCAAAAGAAACAAATATGCTTTCATGTGTGCAATTTTGGCTTCCATGGCTTCCATTTTACTCGGCTACGGTTAGAATTTACTTTATTTAATTTTCTTCTTTTTTTCATGATTTTAATTTGGGGTTTTTCTCAACAGACGTTGGTGTAATGAGTGGAGCTGCAATTTTTATCAAACGAGACTTTGGAATCTCCTACGTCCAGCAGGAAGTTATGACCGGCGTCATCAACCTCTACTCCCTCATCGGCGCCGCCGCCGCCGGCAGAACATCCGACTGGATCGGCCGCCGCTACACCATGGTCCTCGCCGGTATCATCTTCTTCCTCGGTGCCATTCTCATGGGCTTCGCCACCAACTACGCCTTCCTCATGTTCGGCCGTTTCATCGCCGGCCTTGGCGTCGGCTACGCCCTCATGATCTCTCCCGTCTACACTGCCGAAGTCTCTCCCGCCTCCTCTCGCGGCTTCCTCACCTCATTTCCCGAGGTTGGTAGCGGATTACAACTATATAAAATATATTAAATAGCTAATTTTATATCTTAAATCAAATTTCATAAATTACCACCTAAGTCTTAATTTTCTTAATTACGGTCAGGTGTTCATAAATTTCGGATTACTTTTGGGATACATCTCGAATTTCGCTTTCGCAAAGCTTCCACTTCATCTCGGATGGCGATTCATGCTCGGAATCGGCGTATTCCCCTCGGTATTTCTAGCCGTAGTCGTTTTAATGATGCCGGAATCGCCACGTTGGCTAGTAATGCAAGGCCAAGTTGGAGAAGCCAAAAAAGTCCTCGACAAAACCTCTGATTCCGTTGAAGAGGCTCAACAGAGACTCGCCGACATCAAGGAAGCCGCCGGGATACCCATCACCTGCACCGACGACGTCGTCCAAGTCCCAAAGCGGAGCAGCCACGGCAAGGACGTTTGGAAAGACCTCTTCCTCCACCCGACGCCCTCCGTCCGCCACATTATAATAGCCGCCGTTGGACTCCACTTCTTCCAGCAAGCATCCGGCGTGGACTCCGTCGTTCTCTACAGCCCCACCATCTTCGAGAAGGCTGGAATCAAATCCGACAGAGAAAAGCTACTCGCGACGGTGGCCGTTGGATTCACCAAAACCGTCTTTATCTTAGTCGCTACTTTTCTCCTCGACCGTGTAGGACGGCGGCCGTTGCTCCTCAGCAGCGTCGCTGGGAAGATAATATCGCTCCTGCTGCTGGGAATGGGGCTCACGATAATTCAACACCATGATCACGTGAGACTCACGTGGGCAGTTGGGCTGTGTATTGCCACAGTGTTGTCCGACATGGCGTTTTTCTCCATCGGAATGGGGCCCATCGCGTGGGTTTACAGCTCGGAGATTTTCCCGTTGAAGCTACGCGCCCAAGGGGCGAGTATAGGAGTGATAGTGAACAGAATGACAAGTGGGGTAGTGACAATGACGTTTTTGTCCCTGTCCAACGCGATTACGATTGGTGGGGCGTTTTTTCTGTACGCCGGGATTGCAGCGATTTCTTGGGTGTTTTTCTACGTTGTGTTTCCTGAGACGCAAGGGAGGACTCTCGAGGACATGGAGGGACTTTTCGGTAATTTACTTTGGAGATTTTCTAAACAGAGGAAAATAGAGAGAAACGACGTCGGAAATCAAGTTCAATTAGGGACAAATGGGGAAGTTTAGAAAGAAGGCTGTATTGATTTATACTCAACCCTATAATTATGTGTGATTATAATTAATAATATTTTCATCCAAATTAATATTTAGCTTAAATTGGTATTTAATCATTTTTTAATTTTAATTAATTAAAACTTGTAAAATATATTACGAGTGTTAAAAAATCTAATTAAATTTATCCTAATACAAAAATATAATTTAATTGGGATTGAGATTCTATAACTAATCTTATGGTTGGAATGTTATAGGCTTAGTTGGATGAATTGTTTGATAACATGATATGATTCTTGTATTTATGCTGGCCATGAATTTTAAAAATGCATATGTGATTATCTGTAACTGATGTAGATGTTTTTATAAAAAAGATGCCAGTATATTTCTGGTCATCGTACAAATGATGAAACGTGTTCGATAAAGAATGATTACTATGATATATGATTAATTAAATTTGATGTTTTCCACTTGTGAGTCTTCGTGTATGTGTGTGATTCATATAAGTACGAAAAATGATATATTTATGTTCTCTTGCTTTTATAATCTACACTTCAAAGAAATTTGGGTTGAAAGAAGGGTAAAAATGTAATTTTGTAATTTTCAATCAAACTATTCAATTTTTAATCGGAAATGTCCAAAATAAGGAGGATAATTTGAGAATATATATATATATATATTCAAAATAAAAAGAAAATACCAAAAATAGGAAACGATTCGGCTCCTCTTCAGCTCAACAACCCTCATGCTGTCACTTGACGTCTCGCCGAAGCTCCCACGCAGCTGCCGTGATCTGCCTAAAAACGAAGACGAAGAAGAACCGAGAAAAGTGTTATCTTCCGTGACTACATAAACAATCAACGATCACCTAAAAAAAGTAGAATTTGGTGATTATAAACATAGTCGGTAAGCAATCTATTTGTTGGAACTTATTGCATTCTTGATCTAGTAAATTAGCTCTAGAAAGTTTGGGTCTAAGATCGGATCTATGACTACCAAAACTTGTGGGAAAATCTTGAAGTTTCAAGAGGTTCTCTTCCTTGTCACAAACCCCCTCGAGACGAGGAAGTTATTTTAAACAACTCCATTTGGTATTCTTGAGCCATTTTCTTAGCTTTTGGAGGCATTTAAGGTGGAGTTAGATTTTAGTGGCATCAACTTAGGTCAACCCAATAAGTAATTTTAGGGTTGGATGCTCATGGGCTTAGTTGGATGCTTTGTGAGCGGTATGAATAACATGTACCCTATGATCCCTATGCATGTCATATTTTTATGTGTTATGTAATGTTATGAAATTACATTATGATATGAATGATATATGATGCATCTATTTTCATATGTCACACCACGTGCACTATATGTTAAGTATACACATGAAACGTTATATAATGAAAAGAATAGAGGTATGAGTTGCATCATTAGTATATACCCATGATTTCAAACTTGGGAACTCATGCATTTTGTATGTCACGTGCATCGAGATACTTCTCTGTTATGATTAGTATGAACACATACACTATAATATTATATGTGCTCCTTTCCCTTCATGGCTTCCAGCAGCATGAGCGTGCATTAGCCCATAGTCAAGCCTGAGAGGTATGCATAGAAGTTTGCCTGGTGGGCCCACGTGAGCACGCACGGGTTGCGTGTAGAGAAATACTACACATCTAACTCTGTCCGAATTGGAAAGTATAGCCCAAGGGAAAGTTTTATGAAAATATAGGTTCCACCATGATTGCATACAATTGCATTTCTCAACCCCAACAGCGGGACTACTTACTGAACATTTTTAAATACTCAATCAACGTTTGTATTTCTTTTTTCAGGTAAAGATAAGACACTCATGTATGGTTAACGACATCGTTGTGGAGGCCATGGAAATAAAGTCAGTGTAATTGCGTTTGCAGTTAATGTTGTAGCCCTTAGGTTAGGATCAGGATGTTTCCTTTTCTAATAGTTTATTGTTATTTTGATAATTTAAATGAACTTTTATGAACATTTAAGTCCATGATAACGTTTTAGTAAATTGTTTAAAAGAAATTTCCACACTTAGTAGCTAGACCTTATTTTTGTGGGGGAATAAACGATTTTCAAAAAGGGTTACAAAAGTATTGTTAGGATCGCACAACAACGCACCTACTCGATCTAGATGAACACAAATAACAGGATAGAGAAAATGCAAGGAGAATATTGGCTAAAAGATTTGTATGGATGACTTCACGTATCTACCGTAAGAGATAATACAGAGGATACAGACATTTTCAAAACTTGGGATATATATGGTGTAAGTTACTGTATATATTTATCAGGTATAATCCACTGCTATCTACCATATATAATTTTATCAAAAATAACTTTTTACTAGACAATTTACTTTATATGTCATTTATCTTATATAGTTTTAGTATGTATAACCATTAATTAAGCTATAAATATGCAGCAGGCTCCATTCCATAACCTAATAATCTTGGTGTTGCATTAACTAAATAAATATTAAAGAGTGTAAATGATAGGATAGAAAACACTATCCTTTAAGACTTTGGTGAAACATCATGACCACATAATCACCTCATGTATCACTATGAATAGTATTCAATTCATATTAAATTTCTCGTTTGACCAGGCCTTGGACTAATTCTATGAATCCAGTCCGGTACCAAGGGCCCATTAGGAGTCAAAGCAAAGATGTCTATGTGGTGGCAAAGGTTTTAGCCTTACAAATTATGCGGTTGCAATCCTCTATTGTTTGCACATTCCTACAAAATAACAAATAGTGATTAAGTTGGTCTACAAATGACTATCGTACCCCTAAACTTCCTCGAGTAAGCATATTTATGAAACTAGATAATTTTGATATACATAGTGTGATGTCCCACGTTGATTGGGGAGGAGAACAAAATACCTTTTATAAGGGTGTGGAAACGTTCCCCTAGCAGACGCGTTTTAAAGCCTTGAAGGGAAGTCCGAAAGAAAAAGTCCAAAGATGTATACCCCTTTAGATTTTGGCAACAAGTTTGAAAATAGTCCACGTACCTATCTCACACACATAGTTGGAAAACGAGAGCAAAAAAGCAAGTACTATTGACCACACACGTTATGATGGACTTTGTTGTCACATACGAAAAAGATGGTATAAAAAGAGAAGTGTATGAGTATCTCAATGCCTCCAAGTAGTTTGGAGTTTTGTGGAGTGGGATAAAAATGCTCATTTCTCTCTTAAATCATTGGTTCATTCACGACATTAATACTTGGAAGTTAATAAAACAATAATTTCATAACATAAACTTTCTAATTTTTCATTTAGAAACACCACAAGAAATAAAATCAGATTGAATATAGAAATTTCTTCATAATAAAACATCAATTTTTGAATTTTCAATTATAAGGACAATATTAAGATATAAAATTGGCTTATTTAGAATTAAAATAAGAATACATCGTTAACCAGAACAACAAAAAGAGAAATTCATCAAATAAGAGAAAACTTATCGGTGCGCTTTCAAATGAAAGAGTTAGGAGAGCTTCCAAATCGATGGAGTAAAATGTCAAGATCTGTGCACATGGAGGCAAAGAGTTGAACGATGAAACAATATAACGAAAACTAATAGGTAGTCTTATCTATCTAATTTTAACTCAACCTGACATTTCTTATGTAGTTGGTGTCATGAGTCAGTACATGCAAAGTTCAAATAAGTCTCATTTAGATGTAGCTCGACGGATCTTAAGATATGTCAAAGGTGAAATTGATTATGGTTTTTTATACAAAATAAATGAAAACCATAAGCTAGTTGGATACTATGAGAACATGATACTTGAAGATCAACCATTGGACATGTGTTTAAATTTGGTTCGGGAATAATTTCTTGGTGTAACAAAAGACAACCAACAATATCATTGTCAACTATAAAAGAGGAGTACAGAGCAACGACTGGAGCAACTCAAGAAAGTACATGACTGAAACTCTTAACGGAGGATTTGCACTAGAAAATTAACTATCCAATATCCCTTCACTGAGAACCAATTTGTGGTTCACTTAGCAAAAAAATCGATGTTTCATGCTACAACAAAGCATACGGAGGTGCACTGCTATCTTATTAGATAGAAAGTTATGAATGAAGAAATTGAGATGTGGCAGATCAAGACAAATGACCAAGTGACAAACTTATTTATAAAAAAAAAAAAAAGGCTGAATACTCACAAATACAAGGACTTTTCCTATCAACTCAACACGGTACGACGAATGGAGACTAGTACTAGGGGAGTATTAAAAGATCATCAGTAACACAACCGTGTGAAAAACAATTATATTGTGAGAAGTTTTTTTTTTTTTTTTCTTTCTCCTTCGAGTAATCACATTTAGGATAAAAAGAGAGAAATATTTAATTTGGAGTAGAATTGTAAAAAAAAGAAAAAGAAAATGAACCCTTAGCCCAAAATCCATTGTGAAAACCTAAAATACTTGAAACCATAAAACACTAAATGTAACTATCACTATTTTAATAAAAATATATATAATATATATATATATATATATGTCGAGGTTGTCGGTGAAGTCACGAAAATTCCAGCAACCACCAGAATTTTTGGACTTCACACGACTCTGCACCTCGAGGATCACCAGCCGAACGTCTCCCACCTGCTCCCTCCTGCCATCCAACCTCAGACCACCTGCAACAAAGAAACAAAAAAAAATTCGAGAGAGAGAAAATCGAAGAAAATCCGACGAGAAAACCTACGACTTCGAACCCTCAGCCTCGACATCTAAATCAAGCAAAATAATCATGAAATGTTAGATAAATGCCTAGGTTGAAAATCATTCCTATTTTTTAGTTAACAAGTTAAAAGTTATTGGGATTCAGCCGAGTAGGAATGACTTTAATTGAGTCACCACTTCTTTACATTTTTAGAATGAGATTGTTATTTAAATATCCTTGTATGAGAAATAAAATTATCTAGTCTTCATGAAAACACGGTCTCTCTGTTCTGTTTTTCTGTTATTTTCTTCTTTCCAGATGTTTCCTTCGTCTTTTTTTCCTTGTCAACTATTTCTTCCTTGGTCAAAATAACAATCGATTTCCTCCTCGGTCAAAACAACAAGTGGTATTAGAGCTAGGTTCATCTACAGGTGATATATCATTGTGGAGAAGTCACGTCTATCAAAAAGCCAAGTTGGATAGCTCAATCGGTTAGAACATCGACCTAACAACGCACAGGTCTCAAGTCTATGCAAAGCGTGAAAATACACACATCGTAAGGTCCATCTCGGACAGGCTCACTCACTCATCCATGTCGCGAAGATAGACGTCGAGTTGTCTAACTCAAATTAATACAAAGGAGAAAATGAATTTAATTTGAAATGTCAAATTAATATTCAATATATTAGATATATTAAATAAATGGAGAGAAGTTCAAATTAATATTTAATATATTAGATATATTAAAAAAATACATTAACTAAAAATATATTTGAAATTTGAATGAGATTCAAATTAATTAAATATGTATTAGGATATCTTATAATACCTAAATATGATTTATATTAAACGTGCAAATATTTTATTTTGGTAAATATTCTTCAAGAGTCCCTGTAAATATAACCTCTCGTGTTGATCTGCTCAAAACCATTTGGTTGTTTGTCAAACTCATTAGATTCGGGCTGTTATCGCTCTTGGGAAGTAGATTTAGGTAGGTATGGGAATTGATCTAAGTTAGGGTCTTGATGTAAAGCTCATCCCTCCTAATTAAGACTTAGTCGTTTCGCTACGCTACGAGACCTTTGTTAGGCAAAGACACCAATCTCTCCCACTTTCTCTAAAGAAGGAAATTACATCTCTAGAGAATTCTCGAAACTGTTCTTCTCCAATCTCTTTGTGATTTTCTTTCAAGAGGCTCCAGAGAATTCTCGAAACTATTCTTCTCCAATCCCTCTGGGATGTTCTTTCAAAAGGCTACCACAAGCCTTGACCTTGTGTTCGAGTCATAGTAAGGAAGATCTTGTGGAATGTTGAAGAACTTCTACATGTTAGAATATTTCAAGGAGTTTTGCACGCTATGGTTTCTACAAAGGTAGGGTTTTTACTCTCGTATTTATTGTTTTTGTTTTAATTCATAATAAAAATCAAAATGGTTCCCAATGCTTCTGGTACGTGGATGAAGAGTTCATTCCCTTCAGGAGCATCAGCGAGACAGAAATCGTGAAGAAGATGCTGTAGGTCGTCTCCGACCACCTCGAGTAAGTCGCGATTTCGCTCAAGACATTAATTGACATGAACGACCTAACGGTGGAAGAGGTGACCGAAAGACTACGCAACGTCGAGTAGCGGAAGAAGAATGTCGCTTCACTGAGGATGAATGACTTGCACGCCTAAAGCTCCGCGAAAACTCCGGCGAGGGCAACGGGTGCTCCAGCAAAGGCGGTAAGGAGTCATGGAAGTCTCGGGGGCGCACACGCAAGAAAGAAGGGGATCAAAAGAAGGAGTTCACTAATGGCGGGTCGATCTAGTGCTCGAAATGCGGGAAGAAGGGTCACCTAAGCAAGAATTGCTGGAGCAAGCTCAGGAACAAGGAGAAGGCTCTTGTGGCTCGATCCGAGGAGTTAGAGTCAGCTCTTTTCATGGTGAGCACATTGGTCTTATCCGACGTCCCTAATTTCGATTCCAAATCCACTGAGGTAATCGTTAATGGCGTAACTACTCCAGTAAGCGAACCCGTGGGAGAGCTCTAGCTGGGCATGACAAAGGCATCGGCAGGGGAGCCAATTTAGGTGACGGAGGAGCGCGGTGTTTGCTCAAATCGGTGAAATAGGCAAGCAGTAAGAGCATCGCTGATGGGTCCTCGACTAGGGGCAACAAACCATATGACCAGGGCCAGATCTGCGTTCTTCGAACTTGACTCGGGGACTCACGGGACGGTGAAGTTCGGTGACGGCTCTGTCGTTGAGATCAAAGAGAAATCGGTCATCCTCTCAGCCAGGATCGAAGAATTACCTTGGAGGTGGCACGCAAGGTACGGGCATCTGAACTTTCCTACTCTACAAATAAACTACACAAGGAGGAGATGGTGCACGGTTTGCCAGTAATTGAAGGAGTGAACAGGCTGTGACGAGTGTCTCATTAGCACGCAGAGGCGCACCCCCTTTCCGTCTCGGATATCCTATTGCGTCGGTGAGCCTGGAGCTCGTGCACGGCGATATCTGTGGGCCCATCAAGCCGCCGACCCCAGGCGGCAAGACCCACTTTCCTCCTGCTGGTTGATGACAAAAGCCGCTTCATGTGGTTGGTTCTACTGCAAGCGAAAAGTGAGGCGGCAGAGGCGATTAAGCACATCCAAGCGCGAGCGGTGTCCGAATGTGGGAAGAGGATGCGAGTGTTGCGCACGGATCGAAGTAGAAAATTCACCTCGGTAAGCTTCAGGAAGTACTGCGACGAGCTCGGCATGCAGTGGTACCTACAGCGCTCTACTCCCCCAGCAAAACAAAGTGGTGGAGAACCGAAATCAGATCATCGTCGGGACAGCAAGGTCATTGCTAATGACAGTTGGGATGCCCGGGAGGTTCTAGGGAGAGGCAGTCATGACGGACGTTTACCTCCTCAATCGGTCACCAACGCGAAGCCTCGACGGGAAGACGCCATACGAGGCCTGGTACAACAGGAAGCTAGCGATACATCATCTCCGAGTGTTCGACTGCGTCGCATACATGAAGGTAGCGTGTCTCCACCTTGCCAAGCTTGATCCCAGAGGGCTGAAGGTCGTCTTCATTGGCTACGAACATGGGAGCAAGACGTACAGGCTCTATGATCCTGCAGGGGGGCGAGCTCACGTGTCGCTCGACGTCTTCTTTGACGAGAGCACCTTCTGGTAGTGGAACGACGTGACCAAGATGGACTAAAAACCAAATTAATTCACAGTGGAGTACCTAGTCACCGAGCCGGGAGAAGGATGAGCGTAGCATTGAAAACCATCACCGCCGCCAGCAGCTGCACCAAACACGCATACGCCAACCCCAACCCCAACCACAACTTTGGCTACACCCACTGAACCAGTGGAGTTCGCAACACCATGTACTGTGGATTCGACGCTGGATGCCGATCACGATGATGATCTGGTGGCCAGGTACCGGAGGATGAAAGACCTAGTGGGAGGAGGTGAACTACCTGGATTGGCGGCGCGCGAGCTCGAACAAGAGGTGGCAGAACTGAACACCTTCGCCGAAGCAGAAAGGAACCCGTGCTGGCTGAAGGCAATGCAGGAAGCGATGTCGTCTATCACTGAGAATAAGATGTGGAGTCTGGAGGACATGCCACCGGGACACCGAGCCATAGGGCTCAAACGGGTCTTCAGAGAAATACTGTCTCTTTTTTGTTTTTTTGTTATTTTCTTCTTTCAAGATTTTTCCTTCGGCTTTTTCCTCGTCAACGATTTCCTCCTCCGTCAAAACAACAATCGATTTCCTCCTCAGTCAAAGTAACATGAAAGTCCTCACCGATCTTAGTATATCCACCAAGACCAGATTCACTCCGTGCGCCGTCGTTGTCACAGTTAGAGAAGAAATTCAGAAATTGGATTTTTGAGAATTCCCTATCTACCTCCACAAACGTCCAATAGCCACATAACTTCATGGGAGAAAGGAGAGGTCAACAAAGGAATATGGAGAGAAAAAGGAGGAGAAAAGACTTCGACTACACGCTTGCAGCCCACTCGGTCACGACCCAACATCCTAAGGCCCATGACTGCAACCCGCTTGCAACCCGAATTGCTAGCCTAAACCCTAAACCCTAAACCCTACGAACCCAAACCCCATAAATCTAAAATCCAAACCCTAAACCGTGAAAAACTTAAAACCCTAAAATCATAAAACTTCAAACCCTAACACCATACAACTCCAAACCCTAAAAAACTTAAACCTTTAAAACCATAAAACTCCAAACCCTAAAAAACATAAAATCCTAAAAAATACTCAAAACCATAAAAAAAATTAAAAAAAAAAACTAAACCCTAAAACTCCAAACCCTACAAAACTTAAAACCTAAAACCATACAACTCCACGCCCTGAAAAACTTAAAACCCTAAAACTATAAAAGCACCAAACCCTAAAAAGCTTTAATCCCTAAAAAACTTTAAACTCCTAAAAACATAAAAATCCACACCCTAAAATACTTAAAACTCTAGAAAACTTAAAACCATAAGACTCCAAACCCTACAAAACTTAAACCCTAAAAGAACATAAAACCGTGAAACCATAAAACTCCAAACCCTAAAAAACTTACCCTAAAACCATAAAAACTCCAAACCCTAACAAACTTAAAACCCTAAAACCATAAAACAACAAACCCTAAAAGAACCTAAAACCATAAAAACTCCAAACCCTAAAAAACTTGAACCCCTACAACTATAAAACAACAAACCCTACAAAACTTAAAACCCTAGAAAAAACTTAAAGCCATAAAACTCCGAACCCTAAAACCATAAACTTCAAACTGTAAAAAAAGCTTAAAACCATAAAGCTCCAAACCTGAAAAACTTAAAACCCTAAAGCCACACAACTCAAAACCCTAAAAAGCTTAAAACCCTAAAACCACACAACTCCAACCCCTAAAAAGCTTCGTAAGAGGTTTTTCCCCAACAAAAGCGGGTTCCATTAATTATTTTTTATCTAGATGATTGTAAAGTTTCGTAATCGTTTTTTCACTAACAGCAGCAGGTTCAATTAATTATTTTTTTTTTATCTAGATGACTGTAAAGTTTCGTAAGAGCTTTTTCACTCGGTAAAGCAAACCCAGACAGAAACCGAAGAAAGACTCAATCAAGAAAGAGTTTACGAACTTCACTCCTTTTCCTTTCCTTCTTTCTTTCACTGTAAAGTGGCTTAGCTCTGGCTCCTGATTGATCCAAAAGAACTTAAAACCCTAAAAATTTAAAACCATAAAACTCCAAACCCTAAAAAACTTCCAACCCTAAAACAATAAAACTCCAAACCCTAAAAAACTTAAAACCCTAAAACCATAAAACTCCAATCCCTAAAAAACTTAAAACCCTAAGGCCATAAAAACCAAAACCCTAAAACCATAAAAATTCCAATTCCTAAAAAAATTAAAACCCTAAAAAACTTAAACCCCTAAAACAATAAAACTCCAAACCCTAAAAAATTAAAAACCCTAAAAAAACTTAAACCATAAAACTCCAAAGCCTAAAACCATAAAAACTCCAAACCCTAAAAAACTTAAAACTCTAACACCATAGAACTCAAATCACTAAAAATTTAAAACCCTAAAACCATAAAACTCAAAACCCTAAAAAACTTAAACCCCTAAAACCATAAAGACTACAAACCCTAAAAAACATAAAACCCTAAGACCATAAAAACTCCAAACCCTAACACCATAGAACTCCAAACCCTTAAAAACTTAAAAACCCTAAAAAACTTAAAACCCTAAAACCATAAAACTCCAAACCCTAAAAAACTTAAAACCCCTCAAAAACTAAAAACCATTAAACTCCGACCCTAAAAAAAAAACTTCAAACCCTAAAACCATAAAACTCCAAACCCGAAAACACTTCACATCCTAAAACCATATAAACTCCAAAACCCTAAAAAAGCATAAAACCCTAATACCATAGTACTTCAAACCCTAAAAAACTTAAACCCCTACAACCATAAAACTCCAAACCCTACAAAACTTAAAACCCTAAAACCATAAAACTTCAAACTCTAAAAAACTTGAAACCCTAAAACCATAAAAACTTCAAACCCTAAAAAACTTAAAACCCTAAAACCATAAAAACTCAAAACCCTAAAAAACTTAAAACCCTAACACCATAGAACTCCAAACCCTAAAAAACTTAAAACCCTAACACCATAGAACTCCAAACCCTAAAAAACTTAAAACCCTAAAAAACTTAAACCCCTAAAAACATAAAACTCCAAACCCTAACAAACTTAAAACCATAAAACTCCAACCCCTAAAAAACTTAAAACCCTAAAACCATAAAACGCCAAACCCTAAAAAACTTTAAACCCTAAAACCATAAAAAACTCCAAACCCTAAAAAACATAAAACCCTAACACCATAGAACCCCTCCCTGAAAAAACTTAAAACCATAAAACCATAAAACTCCAAACCCTAAAAAAACTTCAAACCCTAAAAAGTCTAAAACATTAAAATCTCTAAACCCTAGAAACTCTAAACCTAAACCCCATAACCCTAAGTACAAAACTCTAAAATCTTCAAACCCTACACCCCATAATCCTAAGACCCTAAAAACTCAAAACTATAAACTCCATAACCCTAGACCTCAAAAATCGTAAAAACATTAAAATTATAAGAAATTCAAATGTTAAACCCTAAACCACCCAAAACCATAAAAACGAACACCCTCCAAATGTTTCAAACCCTAAAATAAATGACAAAAAAAAAAAAAAAAA
>NW_019268582.1:827842-854477 GCF_002738365.1 Cucurbita moschata | reverse complement strand
AAAATAAATGAAAAAAAAAAAAAAAAAAGGATATTTACCTAATATCATAATTCAATTCCAAGCCTTATAGGTGACAGGTTAGTTTTTAAGTTATTAGGTTTTCACACAATAAACAATTAAGAACAATTTAAAACATGCCATACATTGCAAACTCAACCTACCTCACATCTCAATCGCCACTTGAAAATTTTATTAAAATATTTCTAGATTCTTATTACAAATTAGAGCCCAATTACTACACTGGGTTTACCAGTTTAAAATGGAGAGTTTTGATAGACCAGTAATAAAGGCTTTAAGCTATTTAGAGGACTGAAAGTTATAATAATTGTCAGAAAAATTGGCAAAAATCAGAATTTAATTTGGATCATCCAATCGAGGTAAAAGAAAAAGTCCAGCAATCTGATATTTTAAAACATCTCTCCTCCAAGACTCCACGTGTCATCCTTTAAATGGTTCATACTACATTATGGTTCAATTATTTTCATTCCACTTTGTTTTAGCCATACTTCAATCAATAGGCATTAAATTCTGAACTTTACACTATGATCACATCAAAACGTTAGAATTCTTAATTAATTAAAGACTAAATTTAATTAATTTAAGTTTAAGGACCAAAAAACTAAATCAAAATTTTATGTGGTATACATTGATCATGACCAATACGACAACAAAAAAAATCAAAATTATGTCTTTTCGACTAAGAGATGACCAAGAGGGCAGGGTCCAAAGTTATGTGTTTTCGACTAAGAGATGACCAAGAGAGCAGGGGTCTTTTCGACCAAGAGACCGGGGGTTAAGAGATCAGGAGTTAAAGAGTCACTCATCCAAAGATGGAACTAAAAACAAATCCTATTTAAGATAATTTGTCCCAATAACGTTAACACACATGTTGGGTATTCCTAGTACATAGCATTCAGAAATTAAACCTAATAATTGGAAAAGATATATGGATTAATCAACTTAATAAGAATGTTATCATATACTAATTATTGGATGCCCCACCTCCACTGCTCATCCTTCCACTTCCACCCCTATTTTTCTTCGACCTGCACATAATATTACCAAAAACCCCCTCAACATCCTCCAAATTACGACCTCTCGTTTCCGGGAATACCAGGTAAAAGAACAGCCAACCCACCGCCGTAATCCCGGCGTATAAGAAAAACGCGCCACCGATGGTAATCGCACGGTACAGGGACAAAAACGTCATTGTCACAACCGCACTCGTAATCCTATTTACGATTATACCCACGCTCACCCCTTGTGCGCGGAGCCTCAACGGGAATATCTCTGAGCTGTAAACAAACACCATGGGCCCCAATCCGATTGAGAAAAATGCCACGTCAGCCAGAATCGTAGCTATGCAAACCACTATGGCCCACTTCACCTTCTCGTGCGAGTTGTTGATGATTGTCAGGCTCGTCGCTAACATTGTCAGTGAAACTGCCTTGCCGGCCACACTGGTGAGGATCAACGGCCGCCGTCCGATCCGGTCGATGAGGAACGTGGCGATTAAGATGGAGCACGTTTTGACGATTCCGACGGCGACGGTGGCGAGTAGTATATGACTGGAAGAGGTGATTCCGGCTTTCTCGAAGATTCTCGGGCTGTAAAGAACGACGCCGTCTATGCCGGAGGCTTGCTGGAAGAAGTGGAGTCCGATGGCGGCGATTAAGATGTGGCGGACGGCCGGCGTTGGGTGGAGGAAGAGTTCTCTCCAGACGAGTTTTTGTGGCTGGGGCGGTGGAACGACGTCGTCTGTGACGTTTGGGTGAATTCCGGCGGCGATTTTGATGTCGGCGAGTCTTTGTTGCGATTCTTGGAGGGAGATTGAGACTTTGTCGAGGACTCGGTTAGCTTCAAGGATTCTGCCTTGCATGACGAGCCAGCGTGGCGATTCGGGCATTGCTAGGACGATTATTACTAAAAAAGCGGAGGGGATTATGCCGATTCCGAGCATGAATCGCCAGCTCAAGTGAGTAGGGAGGTTGGAGAAGGCCAAATTGGAAACGTATCCTAACAATATCCCGAAATTAATGAAAACCTGTAAATGGAAAAAAAGGCAACATGTGTTCATTGTTAAGTCAGGGAAATTTGTCAGTACTATTTAATTAACTATTTTATTTAAGATTAAATTAATAAATAAATATATATATATATATATATATATATATATATATTTAAATATCTTTGTATTTTGTTTCAAAAATATTATTAAATTTTTGTTAGTGTTTAAAATAATATTTATTAATACATTTTAATTTTTAAAAAAATTTCAAATGTTTAGTACTACGTTTAAAAGAAGTATCAATACTTTTATATTTTTTTAAAAAAAATTATTCTTTTTTATTATTAATATACGAAGAAAATCTTTTAAATATTTTTGAAAATGCAGTACTAATGATAATAATATTTTAACAATTTTTAAAAAAATTTAAAAGTATTTTTGAAGTTAGATAAAAAGTTTAATATAAAAAATTTGAAATATTTTTTTAAGGATATTTTTAAAATAAAGGATTAATGATTTCTATAATTTTTAAATTTTTTTAAAAAAATTTATAAATATTATTAAAATATTTGAAAGTTTATGAATATTTTTATTAATTGAGTTTTAATTAAATATAAAATTAAATCATATGTATAATAAGTCTTTCAAAAATCTTGAAGGTTGAATAAATCAACCTATTACAAAAGTTTTAAAATACTTTCGAAAACTCGTATCAAATAAATATAAATTTAAAAGTTATGACATTTATTAAATATAATATATCTCTTAATAATATTTCAAAATGTAAACAAAAAAATAAAAAAAATAATAATAATAAATGTGACATATGCGTTCCTAGTATATAGTTTAATAATATATAATTTAATAACATGGTATATGGAAAGATTCCATAATATATACTAAAAGCTTTTCTATTATTTCTCTATATTTTGAAAATTTTAGAGCTACAAAATTCAATTTTAAACATAGAAACTAATTAAATAGATTTTTTTTTTTTTTTTTTGAAAAATAAATAGATGAAATATTTTTCAAAGTTTATCATTAAAAAAAAAAAACAAAAAAGGACAAGAGGTGTAAAGTCGATAGCGATGGACCTCCGGGAAAGAGGTGAGGCAACCGCGAGTGGACGCCGGAGAAATCTCAGCAGTGTAAACAGAAGCAATCAAACCGGCGAATCCAGTTCCAACGCCGGCGACGAATCGGCCAAACATGAGAAACGAGTAGTTAGTGGCGAAACCCATTAGAACAGCTCCGAAAAAGAAGAATCCGGCGGCGAGAGCCATGGTGTAACGGCGGCCAATCCAATCGGAGATTCTCCCGGCGGCAGCAGCGCCAAAAATAGAGTACAAACTTATAATCCCAACAAGAATCTCCACCTTCACGTCGGAGATCCCAAAATCCTTCTTAATGAAAATCACCGCTCCACTCATCACACCAACATCTGTTTCAAATCCATAACTCAAAATTTTCAAGAAATAATCTGTGGAAAAAAAGAAAAAAAAAAAAAAAACTGACCGTAGCCGAGCAGGACGGAAGCCATGGAAGCCATGGTTGCACAAGCAATAGCATAGTTATTTCGCTTGGGGTTGATTGGAGGACCGGAATCCGCCGGAGTTTTCTCGCCGGAAATTGCAGAGGACTCCTTTGCCGGGTCGGTCATTTTGTTGAGAGCTAGAAAGGGTTTGTGGGATAATAATTGAGCCTCTCATTGACTTATAATTAAATAAATTTTGGCTATGCATATTTACTATATTACAAAGATCAAATATTTGGACATTAACTTTTATCCTAATCTTTTATATCAAAATATCATTTAATTTCATATGATAATAAACAATAAAATTTACTTAGATGTAAATTTAAGAAACTATATATTAAATTCATTCAACAATATTTTATACTAAACATTAAATATCTTCAATAAACTATATATTTAAAAGAATGGAAGAAATAAAAAAGGAGGATGTTTATTAGGATAATTTTGAATGAATTTTTTTGGCGTGTAGTGTAATTGACACCGTGGACGTAGAAAAGGAGAAATTGGATGTTTGGATGGTGGGTGAATAGGGACATTTATGGCACTTTCTATTTTCTTCCATTTCCATTTTTCAGTCACATGTCGTACTTTAGGTAATTGATGAGGTTGGCATGTCGCTTCCCACATCCAACTTAATACTACGTGACCATTACCTTTTGTAACAACCCTCGGCCCAAACTCCAAAGCCCACCCGTCTCGACTCGAACAATAATGATCTACTTTTCGGAGGACCCGTTACTTAGTGACATAGAAATAAGTAAAAATGTGTAAAATTTAAAATACATTTTTGTAATGAAATTGTGATTTTACAAAAGATGGGACCATATAAAAAATACACTGCTCCAAGTTTAAACTATTTAAAATACACAAAATAGAGGATTTAAAGAACAAGTAGAAAATAAAATCTAGACTCAAGTTTGATGGGACTCCCTATGGCCGACAGTCCATGTGTGCCTCTGCCTCAACCGCTACATTAAGCTCTACCTGAAAAAAAAAATTGAAACAGTAGGGTTGAGTATATAAAATATACTCCGTAAGCAACTTGTTGGCAACTCATTATTCATTCTAAGTCTAATAAAATGAATTTTATTCATTCAATGTCTTGTTATGTCTTTTAAGAGTTTATTTCTGGGAGTAAGTTCTTCCTAAGCTATAATCTAAGTTAGTTTATTCCACCTTCGTTCAATTTAGGAAAATTTAGCAAATACTAGTCCAAGTTCTTACTTTTTCGTCTAATTTGAATCTCCAACCCTCGAAATTTCTTTTGGGTTCTTAGTTTATTCCACCATCTAATTCTAGACTTGCATCTTAGGCCCTTGAGGTGTGACCTTCGTATTAGTCTTATAGGGTTCATGCATTATAAGATTTGGCTAACTCTCAAGGGTACTACTATGGACCCATACTGCTCGTGACAAGTTCACTAAAATGAAACTAACCGGTAAACTTCCTAGTAGTCCTCATAGAGTATAATCACACAACATAAGACGTCATAGACCAGTTCTATAGTTATTCGAATGCTTGACAATCGAGTCAAGTTTACGATTAAGAGTTAGTTGACAAACCTCTTATCATCCCTGTATAACCAGCAACTCACTGGATGAATAATAATCAAATGTTTCAAGATTGAATCAAATGTTTCAAGATTGACCAACTCTAAGGTACAACTGTGAGCTCCTGCCACTCATGACAGGTTCACTAAAGGAAAGCTAACTCGCAAGCTTCCTAATAATCCCCATAGAGGAAAAATCATACATTATAAGATATTGTAAGCATGTTCTATGCCACTCATGACAGGTTCACTAAAGGAAAGCTAACTCGCAAGCTTCCTAATAATCCCCATAGAGGAAAAATCATACATTATAAGATATTGTAAGCATGTTCTATAGTTATCCAAATCTCTGATGATTGAGTCAGGTTTTGCCCTTAAGGGCTAGTTGGTAAACCATTAATCCTAACATGTTCTATAGTTATCTAGATCTCTGACTAACATGTTCTATAGTTATCCAGATCTCTGACTAACATGTTCTATAGTTATCCAGATCTCTGACTAACATGTTCTATAGTTAGCCAGATCTCTGATAATTGAGTCAGGTTTACAATTAAGGGCTAGTTGGTAAACCATTAATCCTCCCCATATAATCGCTGAGTCAGGTTTACAATTAAGGGCTAGTTGGTAAACCATTAATCCTCCCCATATAATCGCTAAAATCACAATACATATACAATAGAGAAATAATATAGCGACCTAAACATGGATACCTAGTCATAACTTCAATTTCGCTCAAATCAGAGTTCAACTCATGCCTTTATAAAAAAAGAAAATGTGCAGCATAACGTTTAATGTGCTTTTACATACTTCAAATTAACTCCCTCCATGCTCCAATCTTGATAATATGTTTCCTATAACATGTTATTGATCATACTAATTAGAGTTCCATTCAAATTAGAGTTCAATGGATCATTTCTTGGGAAACGTATACTGGAACGTTTAATATACTTTTTTATACATCAAATCAACTCAATCCAGGCTCAAATTTATATAACATGCTTCTTATATCATGCATACTACGAGCATAACTTAATCAGAATCTTATATCATGCATACTACGAGCATAACTTAATCAGAATCTTATATCATGCATACTACGAGCATAACTTAATCAGAACTTCTCGAAGTTCTGAGATACCACTTCGAATACGCAACAATTTTTGCTCGAGTTCAAGTCTTCACAAAAATTTGAAGAATAAAATTGGTAAAAACAACTCAAAATGGACTAAGAGAGGCTTAATAAATAAAAAAAAATAAAAAAAAAGGTCAAAAGGTCGACGGTTGATACCGTCACTTTTGACTTTTTTGTTTTTTTTCCCTCTTCTTCTACCCCTTTTTCCAGAAAATCTCTCCCGGCTGGCTTACTTTCGTTAAGTTATGAGCATTCAAATTTCATGGGTTCTCCCGGCTGGCTTACTTTCGTCATTCAAATTTCATGGGTTTTAAACTTTTTACCTAGGTTTTAAACTTTTTACCTACGAGTCTCTCTCTCTCCTCGCTTTGTCCAACTTTTGATTCTGACTTTGATAGCTCATGATCTCTTCTATAAACTCATAGATCCTATTGAGACTGTTAGACGAACACGACTCTCCACACTGGTATGATATTGTCCACTTTGAGCATAAGCTCTCATGGCTTTGCTTTAGGCTTCCCCAAAATGCCTTATACCAATGGAGTTAGTATTTCTCACTTATAAACCGATGAGCATTCCCTAAATTAGCCGATGTGGGACTTCCATCGTCCAACATAGACAAGAACCAAGCAATTTGGTTGAGAAATAAGATCATTGTTCTTCCTTGGCAAATCTCTCTCTCGAATCGCAATGCTTCCTTGAGCCTCCTTCTATGGCCTTAAGTCACCTCCAATTCCCAAGTCACGTCTCTTTGGCTTAGGACCCGTGTGCTATCCTTCCCTCTACATCTGTTGTGGACGCCATCAGCCACACTTTACATATGTTGACCACCAAATGCCCCAACTCGTAGCCCATGATCCAAGCTCTCGCAAACTTAGCCCACGTTAGATTCTGACAAAAGAATAACATAAATGATGGAAATTTGAAGTGATAATATTTTTTAATACTAAATTTCGCTTTCATAGCTTTACAAATAACTACAAATAGAAACTAACAACAAATCTCGGAAACACATCTTTGAAAAATTTAAACTAAATATCTAAAAATACTCACTATTTTGACCTTGTCAGAATTAGTTCAAGTCATAAAAACTCTACCTACCAAGTTATTCATGCAACTCCCGAAATGCTTTTAATTTTAGAGGCTTTGTCAACAAATCAGCAAGTTGATTTCCAGTATCACAAAATAATAAATTAACAGTTTCTTCTTTTGTAAGATCTCTAAGAAAGTGAAATCTTACTTTTATGTGTTTGGAACGTCCATGTAGAACTGGATTTTTGGATAGCTTAATAGTTGAAGTATTATCACACATTAGCTTTGTACATTTTATTTGAGAGTGACCAATCTCTTTGAGTATCCTCCTCATCTAAACAGCTTGACATGCATAGGCACTAGCAACAACAAACTCAGCTTCTGTGGTTGATAAGATGACGATAGGCTGCTTACGAGAAGACCAAGCTACTGTTCCTCCACTCATCATAAACACATAGCCTAAAGTTCTCTTGCTATCTTCCATGTCTCCGACATAGTCACTATCAGTAAATCCAATTAAATCACTAACTCCTCATTTTCTATAAAATACACCATAATCTACCATACCTTTCAAGTACCTTAAAACCCTTTTAGTTGCTGCAAAATGTTGTTGTGTTGTACATGCCATAAAACGACTAATCAAACTTACAACAAACCTGAAATTAGGACGAGTAGCTATAAGATACATCTACTTTTGCATCATTTTCATCTTTGCCAATTTTCTGTCCTAGAACAATGGAATTACAAACAGAATTGTAATTCTCTATGTCAAATCGATTTAAAACTCCATTACAATACTTTCTTTGACATATATAAATACCATCTAATCTTTGAATTACCTCTATTCCAAGAAAAAAATCACATTTGACATAAGTCAGTCATATCAAACTCTTTCTTCATGGAACGTTTAAACTCCTCCAATAATTCTTCATCGTCTCCCGTAAATAAAAGATCATCAACATAAATGTTTACCATAAGAATTTTACCTTCCTTTTTCTTAATGAAAAGTGTCTACTCACTGGAACTACTTTTAAATCCTTCCTTGATGAAGTAGGATTCTATTCAACTAAACCAGGTTCTTGGAGCTTCTTTTAATCCATAGAGAGCCTTTTGGAGTTTGAACACCATCTCCTCACTTCCCTTTTTCTCATAGCCTTTTGGTTGTTCAACAAAAATATCTTCTTTTAACTCCCATATAAAAAAGCTAATTTGACATCTAACTAATAGAGTTTCCAACCTTTTTGGGCTGCAAAAGCAATGATCATTCTCACAGTATCCATTCTGGCCACAGGTGCGTACACTTTCGTATAATCAATTCCATGCTCTTGTGTGTAGCCTTTTACAACTAATCTTGCTTTGTATTTATCAACTTCTCCAGACTCATTTAGCTTGGTTTTATAAATTCATTTCACTCCTATTTTCTTTGCTCTAGAACCACCAAATTTCATGTTTGATTTTTTTTCCATGGATTTGATTTCTTCATCCATCCATAGTTAATCTTCATTTTGAGCTTTTGATAGCTTCCTCAAAATTCACAGGATCTAAAATCATTAAGAATGTCATATTTTCTTCATCCTTTTTAGATAAGCCTTTCTCTCTTCCCTTATTGTCAAATCTGGTGCAATAGTTACTGGAAAATTGTTTTCAATTGTTTCAGCAACCGGTTCAGTCGTTTCCTCTGTGATTTCTCCTCCTTCAACTGTGTTCTTATCAATTTCAATATTTTTCCCCATCCAATTTTGTTTCACCTTCAAAAAATTTCCAATCTCATTCATGATCTTCCTCGAAAGCTACATTATGACTTAGTATAATTTTATTTGTAGTTGGATCAAACATTATGTAGCCTTTGGATTCGCTGCTAACTCCAAATAAAACACATGTTACACTTTTATCTTCAAGTTTGCTTCTCTAGAAATCTAGAATATGGACATGTCTCACACATCCAAAAACTCTGAAATATTCTACTCATGGTTTCACTCCCCTCTTCTGGTGTCATGTCTTTTACTGCAAGAGTGTGTGATCGATTCAAAATGTGAATCGTCCACCGATTGCTTAAGGCCATAAATTTTTAAGCACTTTCTTCTCTGTCAGCATAGCTCTTACCAAGTTCATTACTGTAACGACCCGACTTATCCTAACGGTAGCGGTCAGGGTCGTTAGGAAAGATAATGCGATTTATTTAGAAAAAGGATGAAAATCATGCAGAATTTTATTAAAAATCACGTGCGGGGTACCCCTTTAAAATTTAGCAAAACAACGCCGCCTAAAGCTATTTAAAACAAAGAGGAAATTTAAATCAAAGAAAGTCTGACGTTGGCCGCCTAGTTCTCACAAACTAGGCATCCACATCATAGTTTAAATTATTACAAAAGAGCAGAAACGTCTCTCACAAAAATGAGACTACAAGAAAAAAAAACATAAAAATTCTTGGATCGCCCCATGATTGACTTTGGCATCCTATTCGTCACCTCCGTGCCACAGCTTCGCCTGAAAAGTCATTTTACAAAAAAACAGGGTTATACTCAGTAAGGAACTCCCCTATTGGGGGTCAAGATATGAATCGTCATAAGGCGATCAGCCAAAACACGCAGCAGGTGATTATTGCCACCACCACCTCAACGTCACTTTCAATCCTTAAAGAGGATACTCCTAGTTAGTTACCCGAAACACACAGCGTGTAACCATTACCAGGAGGACCTCACCTCCTTATTTCCTCCCATTGACTATCAACGACTGGTTACCTGATACACACAGCATGTAACCATTTCCACGAGGACCTCACCTCCTTATTTCCTCCCATTGACTATCAACGGCTGGTTACCCGATACACACAGCGTGTAACCATTACTGGATAGTCTTTTCTAGAATCACCCCAAAGGTGACTAGTAGTGACTAGTTACCCGAAACCCACAGCGAGTAACTATTACCACAACCCTTACCCATGGCTACCTACAAGCCCATTATGTTGGCAATAGACACATATCGTCAGACTGCCCAACCTAACCATATTACCATACGATCCGAATACACAACATTCCGATTACACAACCATCTGATTTCACAACCATTCGATCACACAACCATCAGAATATACGGCAATCAGAACATACGACAATCAAAATATACGACAATCAGGATATAGGACAATCAGAATACTAAGCAATTAAGATACATGTCAACCAGGTTGCATAATGTTACACACACAGATCAGATTGTTCCCGGTAACGGATTACCCAGCACCTAGCCCACAGACGATTCTATTTGACCCATTTTCAAAAACAAAACGTTTATTTTCAACAGGCGAGTCCCTTACCTGAGTAGCTGCGTTCTTGGCGTTTCCTAATCAACGACGATCCGATTCCCCTCGAATCGAGTCTTCCTCCTTCGTAGGCGTTGAACCTTTGCTACGTCTAACCCTCTTGAGGTCGGTTTTAGCAACGACGATGTCGTTCTCTTGCGGCGGCGATGTGGTGCTGGGCGGATGTTGTATAATATGGGAAGGGGCGCGGAACGATGTGGAAACAATCGGTTGCGGGGCCGTGGCGGAAGGGAGAAACGTGAAACAAAAAAAAAAGGAAGGGTGACGGCTAGGGTAATGGGTTTTCCTCCTATTGAACCCTAGGTTTAATTTTTTTATTATTATTATTTTTTTTTTGTAATGGGCCCAAAACGTGGGCCTTACAATTCGGCCACTCTAGTTTGCTGTGGGACATAGGTTGTGGTCAATTGTCTCCTCACTCCATGTTGTTTGCAAAAATTGTTGAATTTTGCAGAGTTAAATTCTCCTCCTCTATTTGCCCTTGAATATTTTATAGGCATTCCAATTTATTTTTCCACCCATGTTTTGAAACATTTGAAATAATAAAATGTTTCTCATTTTTTCTACAAGAAAATAACTCTATATGTCTTCCTTAAAAAATCATCTATGAAGCACAACAAGTATTTTTTCTGCCCACGTGAAGCTGGTGAAATTGGATCACATAGATCTGCATAAACAAGACCCAATTTTTCTATTGGGTCTCCATTTACCCATTTTTTGAAATGGAGTCCGATGTTGCTTGCCTTTCATACATGCCTCACAGGTGGTGTTTGGAGTTACAATTTGCGGCAGATCTTTTACCATTTTTGTGTTTCAAGGTGCACAAACCTTTGTAGCCGAGATGACCATAGCGATGGTGTCAAAGTGTTGACTAATCCGTATTTAAAACTTGGAGGCATCTTCCTCCATATGTTGTGGTAGATGGTTCAGTACGTAAAATAAATAGCCAATTTGCGCTCATAATTGACTCTGCTATCTTTACTTTTTGTGGACGATAAATGTTATACACACCTTCTTTAAACAGCACTGCTACAATTTTTCTTGTAGTTGTCCAATGCTCAAGAGATTATTTTTTAGTTTATGTACCCAATACACATTTTTAATAGTGCAACGAACCCCATGTAAAGTTAATTTCACTGCACCTTTTCCCATAACTTTCATACTTGTATTATTTCCATGTAACGGAACCGGAAAAAAAAATGATGGTCGTCGGCAGAGCCGAAAACTTTGGCGAACGCCGGAGTTTTCGCTCACACACGACCCACAAAGGGCGGCCGAGGGCCGGGATGCCACAAAATCGCGTCCCCAACCTTCAGCCACCCTGAAAGAACCTGCAAAGAAACGAAAACGGTAAGGAAAAAGGAGAGAGAACAGAAAACCGACGAAACTCCGGCGAAGCCGAACCGTACGAATCGACGTCGAAAACCCCCATTTCACACCACAAAAGTAATCCCAGAACCCTTTACACACATCAGGAGTAGGTTCTACGCGAATCCCGTACGCTGAACGTCATCGGCAAGGAAGACGGAACGGCGAACTTCCGAGCTTCTCCAGATTCGGGAGTACAAGGCCCTTACCAACGAAATCTGTACCAAAAACGGGGTTAGGGTGAAGGATAAGCTCGGGAACGGGAAAAAAAAGAGGGAAAAAGGACGTCGGGACGACGTTGTCGAAGAGAGAGAGGGACCGCCAAAAAATCGCGTAGGCAGTCGGGTGAAGAGGACGAAGTCCGACCCGCGATCCGGATCCGGAAACCCGAACCGAACCCCGTACCTTCGGTCAGCCTAGAACCCACGTTACCCGCAGCCCAAACACCCGGCATTCAATCGCGAGTCGGCCCATCAACCCGCGGCCCGTCACCCGCGAGCCGGCCCATCACCGCGCGGCCCGTTAACCCGCGCCTCGACCCGAGACGCCTGCACACGCGTCGCTCTCGGATTGTGCCACGTGTCACGTCTGCAGCACGGCTACTCTCGGCTCAGGCGGCTTCATCGCCTCGGTGGCGGCTCCAACGGCTTATTGGGCTCGAGAAACCTGTTTCTAGCCCGTTTGACACCGTTCCGACCCTCCCGGACCGGGTTTCGGCCCTGTTTAAGGTAAAAGAGAACATTTTAAGGTCGTATTTTACAAATTCCAGTTGGGAATTTATTCTTATTTGTGAAATACTAACGGAAGTGACTCATGAACCAATAGGAACCAACCACCAACGGAAGCGTAGAACGCCCACGAGGAGCTAGGAGCTTACGTTATATTCTAGGGAGTACTTCGGCTAAGGCCTACCAAGTAAGTGGCTCACCCGTTGTAGGTTACGTGTTAATTGCTGTATGTTGGCACGTGCCCGTGGTTATGCACGTGCCATTAAATTGTATGCTAGCTTAATGTGCTTAAGTACGAAATCATGTGAACGTGAATGTATGTTGTTTATGTTGCTTAGTTGATGTGATATGAATGCATGTGACGATGTGTGACCCTTGTATGATTAGGCTTGTTGTATGAGTATTGAAATGTAACTGAATGAATTGTATGACATGAAATATGATAAATTGCATGATACATAACCCCGCTAGGAATATGTATGATATGTAACGAAATAAGAATGAGAATGACATGTAAGCATGAAAACGTGACACGAGGTTATGTTCATTAAATGATGACTGTAGGACTAGTGGGACCTCATGCATATTGTGTGATCATGCATTTGGGGGGATACCCCTATCCCATCACGAGGGTACGGACGCGTACATCCAAATGGCAGGACCACGATCGTTATGTCCTGCATAGTGCTGCCGTGACGGTTTTAGTTTTAACGGGTCCCGGTGGGCCCCTAGAGCATGCCTACCGGCTAGGGACAGTGGCCCAGCGGTGTGCGAACTAGCTGGTGAGCCCATACTCGCATGTATGGGCTGCGTGTAGAGTATATGGTACACGTCCACGATTACCTGTTAGAATTACACCGTAGGGAAAACGAAACGAAACGAAACGATAGGTCCCATCATTTCATTGCATGTGTTTGTCGCATAACCCCGATAGGGGGTCACTTACTGAGTATTCTAGAAATACTCAAGCCTCGTGCTACTTTACTTTTGCAGAAAAGGGCAAGGCACCCATGTGACAACGACGACGACATCGTACCCCCCAGGATCGTGGCACATGCATAGGGTAGTTGGTTGTTCTTTTTCCATTTCGTAGTCTAGGCCGAATTTGGTTCAATCATTAATATAGGTTAGTATAGGATGAAATGTATTTGCATAATAAACCTTAGGGTAGAATAAAATATGCATTTTTGGTTTCTGTTTCTTTTCCTTTCTTTCAATTTTTTCTTTTTCCCTTGTAACCATTTTTCTCTGAGGTAATAAAAGGCGAGTGCGAGTCGCATTAATGAACAGGGCCCATTAAATGTATATTCCGCATTTCAAAGTATAGTAATGACCTTAGATTAGACAGGTAAAATATTAGGGTCGTTACAGTTGGTATCAGAGCTTTAGGTTATAGATCTTATAGCCTAGCCTACAGAGTAGGCTTGGCATGTTCCACGGTCCAATTACCGATGCCCCGTCGTTGCCAGGTACACCTTATGTAGAATGAGGAATATATGACATGTGCGATATATTTAATGTGGTTGGCTTTAAATGATGCATGACATGTTACTGTATGAAAAAAAAAAATGTTGATGTTATCTGATGTGGATGTGATTTGATGTAATGCATGTCTTTATGGTATGATATTTATGTTTTTCTTTTGTATATATGTATACATATGAATTATATGGTAGGATGTAGGGAAGGTTGTAAATCATAAACTTAGCTAGAATCCTTTTCTTGGTTTCTAGAACCATGCCGCACAGAGGACGTAGAAGAGGTAGGAGAGGAAGAGGATGACCTCTCGTTAGGAGAGGAGGAAGAGGAGACGTCGATAGAAGCTCTTCCCAAGAGGGGTCGACTACTGGCCCATATGCGTTTGTACCACCTCCTGAATACGCACCTCCCCCACAAACCGTACCACCCCCTAAATATGCACCTCCCCCACAAGCAGTACCCCCTCCTGAATACGCACCACCCCCTCAAGCTGCACCACAGGCCGGGTTAGACCCCATCACAAGGTTAATGTTGGAATCCCTCCAAAAAATAATGCAAACTATGCTAGACACACAACAGGCCACGTTGTTGGCTACGCAACAAGTTGCGGCAATGGCCACTCAACCAGCCAACGCGGTGGCCCCGCAACCGGTGGATGCGGTAGCTATCCAACCGGTGAACAACCCGCACCCGGATAGGGGCGCGAATTAGTTAAAGGATTTCAGGCGGTATAACCCCCGTCCTTTTGTCGGTTCAAAGGAAGATCCCACAGCGGCTCAGATGTGGATCGCAAACATGGAAACGACCTTTGAATCAATGAGATGCCCTAATGAACATAAGGTGGCATGTGCGACATATGTGTTACAAAAGGATGCAGAAGTGTGGTGGTCGGATAATAAACAGAGCATCAACCCGGGTGGGGGAATTACAACATGGGAGACCTTTAAGGAAGCCTTTCTAAAATACTATTATCCAAAGGAAACCCGTATAAAGAAACAGCAAGAGTTTAACCACTTAACCCAAGGTGATCGCACAGTGGATCAGTACGATCAGGACTTCATGAGATTGAGAAGGTTTGCACCGTCTTTAGCCGACACTGAAGAGAAACAGACAGAAAAATTTGTGTTAGGATTGAATCCGAAAACCCGCCGCATGTTAGAGGCCTTTAACCCAAAAACCTATGAAGAGGCCCTAAGGACGGCCAAGGCCCTAGAGGAACCCCCAGAGGAAAAGAAAACAGAGCCAACAATCGCCACAGGGAGGAAATGCCCGGTCGAGGTCGATACCACAGAATTCCAACCACCGTCCCAGAAGCCTCGATATCAGAGTAGGCCACCTGCTCCACCTCCAATAGGCCGATACCTAGCAATGGAGAAGCCCCTGTGTCGTAACTGTGGAAAGCAACATGTTGGGAGATGTTTGGCGGGCTCAGGTATGTGTTATATCTGTGGTCATGCAGGTCATGTGGCCAGAACTTGCCCTACAAAGAGCCCGGGAATTCCAAGGGAACCCCTTAGAGGACCGGTCATCCGAGAGCCCACCTTACAAACCCATCCACAGACCAAGGCATATGTAACGACCAGTAAAGAGGCGGGAACATCTGGCACCGTTGTGACAGGTACGCTTTCTATACTAGGACACTTTGCGTTGACATTGTTTGATTCTGGTTCTACCCATTCCTTTGTTGATTTACCATTTGTTAAACAAGCAGGGTTCGTAATAGAACCCTTAATGCATGCGTTGTCGGTCGGTACCCCGGCAGGGGTAGACCTAGTTATGAAAGATAGAGTAAGGGACGGACAAGTGGTAATAGCTGGACAAACCATCCACGTAGACTTAAAGGTAGTGGATATGACGGATTTTGATGTCATACTAGGAATGGACTGGTTAGCAGAAAACTTTGCTACCATAGACTGCCATAAGAAGGAGGTGATATTCACACCTCCCAACGGACTTACCTTTAAGTTTAAAGGAACCTCTACAGGTACCACCCCAAAAATAATATCGATGATGAAAGCGAGACGCCTGATACAACAAGGGGGGTGGGCGTTTCTAGCCTATGCAGTAAATACAAAAGGAAAGGAAAAACCCATAGATACAATACCGGTAGTAAACGAATTTATGGATGTCTTTCCGGAGGACCTCTCGGGAATTCCTCCATCGCGAGAGGTAGACTTTGGAATAGATCTAGTGTAACGACCCGAAATTTTCTACTTAATTTAAGGTCGCTACTGTATACATACCATAAACATTGAATGCGGAAGACTTCATTTAAATTCCATAAAACATAACCTTTAGCTTAAAAACACAGCCATGGACTTACGTGTTTCGAAAACATCTTTAAAACGACACAACAAAAGACTCGAAATAAAATAAATAAGCGTTTAAGTTTAAAACATCCTATTCTATCCTAAGTCTAGGAAAATAAATACCACTAGCCTATGCATGTGCCATGATCTCGCGTTGCGATGCCGTCGTCAGCCGTACAGGAATGCCTTGCCTTAACCTGAAAAATGTAATAGCACATGGCCTGAGTATTTAAAGAAATACTCAGTAAGTGACCCCACTATTGGGGTTAAATGCAACAATCACATGCAATGAAATGATGGGACCTAACCTTCGTTTCGTTTCGTTTCGTTCCGTTTCTTTTTCGTTTCGTTTCGTTTCATTTCGTTTTCCCAACGGTGTAATCCTAACAGGTAATCGTGGACGTGTACCATATACTCTACACGCAGCCCATACGTGCGAGTATGGGCTCACCAGCTAGTTCGCACACCGCTGGGCCACTGTCCCTAGCCGGTGGGCATGCTCTGGGGGCCCACCGGGACCCGTTAAAATTAAAACCGTCACGGCAGCGCTTGCGGAGCATAACGATCGTTGTCCTTCCATTTGGATGTACGCGTCCGTACCCTCGTGATGGGATAGGGGTATCCCCCCCAAGTGCATGAACACACAATATGCATGAGGTCCCACTAGTCCTACAGTCATCATTTAATGAGCATAACCCCGCGCCACGTTTTCATGCTTACATGTCATTCTCATTCTCATTTCGTCACATATCATGCATATTCCTAGCGGGGTTATGTATCGTGCAATTTACCGTATTTCATGTCATACAATTCATTCAGTTACATTCCAATACCCATACAACAAGCCATAATCGTACAAGGGCCACACATCGTCACATGCATTCATATTACATCAACTAAGCAGCATAAATAACATACATTCACGTTCACATGATTTCGTACTTAAGCACAGTAATCTAGCACACAATGGATCATATCATAACCAAGTCATAACGTAAACACTTCATAGTCATATCGTTCTCTAACTTACCATAGCCTTAACGTTCTTATACCTATCACAGACATATCATTACGTGACGTACCTTAGTCATATCATCACCAGAACGTATCCTAACGCCATCGTTCTATCAATCTATCACAAACCTATCCCTTTCTACCCATAACCTAACCGTATTCTTTCATCAATCTCTCCTATCCATAGCACTCCGGTATGTAACCTAACCTAACGTTTCGTGAACGTATCTTACTCCTATCGTTACATTTTATTTTGTGCATCCTTCTCGTATCCTATCACAAACATCTCCTAGAGCACATCGTACCATAATTATTATCATACAATCCACATATTATATAGCATAACATAACATATAGGAAGCATATCGATCCACAGACAATTCACACATATCAATATATATGACGCGTGCCGAACCACAGGGCACGTGTCAACATCAAATATAACCATGCCGATAGTAAGGTCACTTACCTGGATAGCTTAAGTCGTTGTCACAAATATCTCTTTAATGAAAGTTCAATTCCGTCCTTTGAAATCCGAGTCAACCTATATGAGCTCATGACATCAGTTTCAATTTGAACCCTATAAAATTATTTCCCTAATTTACATTGTCCAATAGTAAAATTCTGATGTTTTCTGTTAGACAAAATTTAAACAATCTCACTACCCTCTAATAAAAATTGTGATGTTTTCTGTTACACAAAATTGGAAGGAGCTCACTGCTGTTTGATATTTGTTTAACAAATATTTCCTTAATCTCCCTCTCTCTCTCTCTCTCATCTTTTTCATTCTGTGAATAGGTTTTAAAATTGGGAGGAGCTCCCTGCCGTCTGATATTTACTTTTATTGTTAAATACTGTTTAACAAATCTTTCCTCAATCTCCCTCTCTCATCCTTTTCATTCTGTAAATAGGTTTTTCAATTGTGTAAACAGTAAGGTCAATTTTAAGTACAGACTACGATCTTTTTGTTTATAGATTTGCCACCTAAAATTTTATTGAATCTAAGTTATAACCTTATCGTATAATTAAAATGCTAACAAAAATCTAATAATTGTATATGGGATCTAATTATGACAGACTGTTAAGATAGGAAACAAGATTTGATTCTAAATTAATTTCTTATCACCATAACTATAAAGGAAAAGGAAATATGAGATAGGATTTTACCGTAATAACTGACAAAAATCTCTAAATCTGCAATCTACTGAAAGCCATTGTACTTCTTCTCAGATCTGACCATTGTTGTTTTTCTGTTTCTTTCTTTTTCTTTTGGCAGGTGGGATGGATCGAGGAGAGATAATTGGTTTTTCTGTTTCTTTCTTTTTTTTTTCTTTTGCAGCGTACATGGGCAGAGGAGAGATGATTGTGGGAATGGATGAGAGGTTAGTGAAGAGAGATGGGGAAAGATTTATTTTTTTATTTATTTTTTAATTAACTAATTAATTAATTTTATTTTTTTTTATTATTATAATTTTAACTATTTTTTATAATTATTTTTATTCTTTATTTCTTTATTTAGGTTTGGGCTATTACATCTAGAACCAGGAACGGGACCCATCTCTAAGGCCCCATACCGCATGGCACCAGCAGAACTAAAAGAGCTTAAAACACAACTGCAAGACCTGCTAGATAAGGGTTTCATTCGACCTAGCGTGTCCCCTTGGGGTGCGCCAGTGTTGTTTGTTAAAAAGAAAGACGGCTCAATGCGTTTATGCATTGATTATAGGGAATTAAACAAGAGGACGGTAAAGAACAAATATCCGTTACCCCGTATTGAGGACCTATTTGATCAACTACGTGGGGCGACAGTGTTTTCTAAAATAGATCTTCGATCAGGATACCATCAAATTAAGATTAAAAATGAAGACATACCGAAAACAGTCTTTCAAACCAGATATGGCCGCTATGAGTTTGTGGTGATGTCTTTTGGTCTCACCAATGCCCCAGCGGTATTTATGGAACTAATGAACCAAGTATTTAAGGAGTGCCTAGACTTGTTTGTGATCGTGTTCATAGACGATATCCTGATATACTCGAAAACGGACCTAGAACACCAAGAACACCTTCACAAAGCCTTAACTATCCTAAGAGAGAACAAGCTGTATGCCAAATTCACCAAGTGTGAATTTTGGCTACGACAGGTTTCGTTTCTGGGGCACGTAGTGTCTAAAGACGAAATCTTCATAGATCCCAATAAGATAGAAGCGGTCACGAAATGGAAACGCCCAACAACGGTCACCGAGATACGAAGTTTCTTGGGATTGGCGGGTTATTATCGAAGGTTTGTCTAGGACTTCGCTAAAATAGCCACGCCTCTCACCCAATTAACAAAAAAAGGTGTACCTATTGTTTGGGACGATACTTGTGAGGCCAGCTTTCAAGAACTAAAACAACGACTAGTATCCGCCCCAGTGCTCACAGTTCCAGAAAGTTATGTGGGATACGCGATTTACAGTGATGCATCCAAAAAGGGATTTGGTTGTGTACTGATGCAACATGGCAAGGTTGTTGCGTATGCGTCACGCCAACTAAAAGATTATGAGAAAAAGTATCCTACACATGATTTGGAGCTGGCAGCAGTAGTGTTCGCATTAAAAATTTGGCGACACTACCTGTATGGCGAAAAGACCCAGATCTACACGGACCACAGAAGCCTAAAATATTTGTTCACCCAAAAAGAATTGAACATGCGGCAACGTAGATGGTTAGAGCTGGTAAAAGATTACGACATAGACATCCAGTACCACTCTGGAAAAGCAAACGTAGTCGCTGATGCACTGAGTAGAAAAACAGTACACTCGTCGGCCCTCATCATCAGGGAGCCACGAGTGCGAACTAATTTCGAACAGGCTGATATCGCGGTAGTAACCAAAGAAGTTGCCGCCCAAATAGCCCGACTGACAGTGCGCCCCACGCTCAGACAAAGGATCATAGACTCACAACGTGAGGATCCAAGCCTAAGCAAAATCCTAGACCAATTGGAAGTTGGCCTAGTGGACGGATTCACTAAATCAACAGATGACGGATTATTATGCCAAGGGCGTTTATGTGTCCCACCCATGAGCGGAATAAAGAATGAAATCCTAACGGAGGCACACAACTCAACCTTCTCGATACATCCAGGTGGAACAAAGATGTATCAAGACTTGAAACAACACTTCTGGTGGCGAAGTATGAAAAGGGATATCGCGGAGTACGTGAGTAAGTGTCTAGTGTGCCAACAAGTAAAAGCCCCTAGGCAGAAAACCGCCGGGCTACTACAACCTCTAAGTATACCAGAATGGAAATGGGAAAACATTGCCATGGATTTCATAGTAGGCTTACCCAAAACATTAAAGGGCTATACGATAATCTGGGTGGTCGTGGATCGCCTGACAAAGTCGGCTCACTTCCTACCGGGTAAGGCAACATATACAGTAGACAATTGGGCACAACTGTATGTTAAAGAAATTGTGAGGTTTCATGGAGTACCAGTGTCAATTGTGTCGGATCGAGACCCGCGTTTTACGTCGGCCTTTTGGCGCGGACTCCAAAAAGCGATGGGTACCCGCCTCGACTTTAGCACCGCCTTCCACCCACAAACGGATGGCCAAACAGAACGATTAAACCAAATTCTGGAAGACATGCTTCGGGCATGCGTTATGGATTTCACAGGGAGTTGAGACACCAAACTGCACCTAATGGAATTCTCTTACAATAACAGCTTCCAAGCAACCATCGGAATGGCACCCTTTGAAGCGTTGTATGGAAAACGATGTAGATCCCCATTGTGTTGGGACGAAGTAGGAGAACGAGAATTGATAGGACCCGAGCTGGTCCGTGTCACCAACGAGGCAATCCAGAAAATTCGAGTAAGAATGCGTACCGCGCAGAGTAGGCTTTAGGTGCATGATAACTTAGAGTCATAGTATTTCATCCATGTATTTTAAGACTTTTTATTTATTTAAGGATACATTTAGTCAATTATAGTCATGAAGTATATGTGCTGGTTAATTATGGTCATAAAATATGAAAATTACAACTCTAATACCTCATGTAAGGTTAAGGTTAAGAGTGTCCATTTTGAGATTATATAAAGTCATATATCTCATCTTTGTAAATGAGACTTGGGAAATATTGTAAAAAGAGCATTTGTACTTATCTTTATTTGTAATTCTACGTAATTTAAGTTACTAATCGTTCAAACTTGACATAATCGATTTTGCTTGTGAAGTGATTCAAATCTTAAAACAAGTATGGTTGCCTTCGCATATTTGATCAATAACGTAATTAGAATCTTACTTCTTTGCAGGATTACTTATCATCGGCCCAAACCCAGAAATCGAACCAACCCAAAGCTCATGGTTTTGATAATTTTTTTTTTTTTTTTTTGTAAAATTATAGATTGATTTGTGTTTGTTTGTGAACTTTTAATATCTTTTATCTAAGATTGTATCCGAATAATTGTTCTTCATAACCCAACCCGAAAAGGTTGAATTGAGTTGGGTTACCCATCCAACCAACCTTGGGTGAAAAAAAATCCCTCAGTTCAACCCAACCATGTACTCCCTTACTTTATTATTGAGAGATCAATAACTAACTATCATGTATTCCATTCATAAAATTTTTTATCAAATTTAAAAAAAAAAAATTGTTTTACCAATAAGAATTAATTTGAGATTTAAAACACATGAGATTGTTATGATTTGGTATAATAGAGGGCAGGTGGGGAGTAAATATTGAATTGATGTTAGGGTCTATTTGGTCTGCAGAAAACAATTGTTTTTTTGAGTCACTCTTTTTTAATATCACTTTTTGGCCATTAAATGTCCACTCCCATCTTCTTATACACTTAAATCCCTTCTACGAGACTTCCCTTTCAATTTTGAATTCCTTTCACGTCCACTCAGGTTGGAAATAGTGGTTATAAAATTGATATCTAAAATGGATGAAATACCAGATAAAGACTAGAAATTGCTGAATGAACTGCTTCTCTAGAATGGCTGGTAATACCATTTAAGGGCGGATAGACTGTCCACCTAGTGTCGCTATCCACTTCTACTAAGGCTGAACTTAATAGGAGAAAGAGACTTGGTGGCAACGACCAGAATGAAATAGAAGAGACCATACAACTAAAATTTTAGCTTAACAAAATGAAGAGTCGTGAGAAAATAAGAAATATGGTATTGCTTAGCTCTATGTATACGGAACGTTTTGCCGATTGTTGTACCAAAAGCGAAAATAAGATCGAGTTCGAGAGAATAATTTTTTCCTTACAATTATGGGTAGCAACCAACCTCAATAATCAAAGTATTTACAAAGTGTATATCTCACACTCTCCCACTACAAAAGTCTCTCGACAAAGTTTCTTCCAAATGTCACTCAACAAATACAAAATAATACTCAAACTCAATACTCTCAACCATCCTACACATATAAGGATAATTCATGTATCAAAATGATAATTTGAAACATCAAAATGTTATGAACTTAAATGAGAGTTAATAACCAAAATAAATGAGAATATTTACCAAAATAGTTATAATTAAATGAGACAACATATCAGCTTTAAAAAGTTTTAAATTATTGTGTATTTTCAAATTTTCTACATTAGTGACAATAAATCGTTATAGCCATAAATATGAAGAACAATTATCATCGTCCACTGTGGGCTCTGATTGCTCTTCTCCAAAACGAGTTCCTCTCCCCAAATCCTCGAGCCAATGTTGATAAACCCTCTCCCCATCCTCTTCTTCAATTGGTTTTAGGGAGGAAAGGGTGGAATTTCTCCCTCTTTCGCCACCCAAACGCTGTAATCTTAATTTGGGTAGAATTTCCACAAATTATAACATTTATGATTAGAATTTTTGCACGGAAAGAAGTCAATATTCACTCAACACCACAATAGATACTTAAATTCTAGGATTATTCAACAAGTTTTAATTGAAGTGGTTGAAACGTCAGAGCGATATCATCAGGAATGCTATAATTTTAGCTCATCATTAAAAAAAGAGTTGAACATATCATCACAGAAAAGTAAATAACCAAAAGAAATATTGAGATCATGAATATGTTTATATTTATTTTAATTAATTCAACTTAATGAGTTCTAGATAAACTTTGAAAATACCATTCCTATTAAATTTTGGAGGGAAAAAGTTAATGTCTTTATTAATACTCTTAATGACATGATTACTTATGAATTATTTGCTTATTATTTAATTAACTTAATCGGTATTACTTATGAATTATTTACTTATTATTTAATTATCTTAATCCGTATGCAATGAGAAGTGATATGTGATTCATCTACAGTGTATTTTTCATGTGCACAATTTGATATCAACAAGAAGGATCTATAGCTAAATTTTAAACGAGTTTAAGTTAAAAAGAAGATCGCACAATTTATCCTCCAACTTCAAAAAAAATAGAACAAATTCCTATTTAAAATTGGAACATTTTCCTCTAAAATTTAAAGGGCAAGAATACTTTTTAATCTTTAAAAGATTAAAGGTATTTTAAACCTTTTAAAAGAGAAAAAGTGGCACCTTCAATTTTTAAATTTAAAAATTTGAGACAAAGTCCTCAAGAGAATCTGAAAACTTTAATGTTTTTTTAAAATAATATAAAAAATAATGTTTTTTTTTTTTTTTTCTAAATTACAAATGCGGTCGATTCTTTACAAAACGACATTTCTGTCGGAAATAAAATAATAATAATACTAATAATAATAAAATAAAAAATCAGGGAATAAAATCAAACCCAATGGAACCCACAAAACGACAAAAACCAAAGTTAATCAATGAGTGGTCCATCTTCTTTTATAGTCCTCCGCCGGCCTTTCTACGGCCAACTTCATCCTCTCCCAGCTTCACACCTTCTCCGCCGACCAACTATGGGCGGCCGGAATAAAGACATTTCTGGAACTTCCGGCCACCAAATTCCGTACATCGAGTTAGGCGATGATCCCCACAAGCCCAAAACAAATTATTTTGCTTCTTTCTGTGCAATCGTTGCTTCCATGTCTTGCATTTTGGGCGGTTACGGTGAGAATCTTAGCTTCCTTCCTCTCAATTCTTCACCTCTTTCTCTGAATCTCTGCATATGTCTACAGATATTGGTGTAATGAGTGGAGCGTCCATCTACATCCAACATGATTTCCTGATCTCCGATGTTCAGGTGGAAATTCTGGTCGGAATCGTCACCCTCTACGCCGTTTTCGGCGCCGCAGCGGCCGGCAGAACCTCCGATTGCTTCGGCCGTCGATTCACCATGATTGTCGCCGCCGGCTTCTTCTTCGTCGGAGCCATTCTAATGGGGTTCGCCCCAAATTACGCCTTCCTCATGTCCGGCCGATTCTTCGCTGGCGTCGGCATCGGATTTGGCTGCTTGATTGCCCCTGTTTTCATCGCTGAGGTTTCTCCCACATCCTCTCGCGGCTGCCTCTCCACTTTCCCGGAGGTTGGTTGTTCAATTCGAAGTACGAAAAGATATCTTAGCTTTTAATTTGGAAATTTTAAGGAGCTTGAATTTGTCACAGATATTTGCTAATGTCGGAATCTTACTCGGATACATTTCGAATTTCGCATTCTCTGGCTACCCAACTCATCTGGGGTGGCGATTTATGCTCGGAATTGGAATAGTTCCGTCGGTGTTCTTAGCAGCCGCTGTGGTTCTCGTAATACCAGAGTCCCCACGGTGGCTGATACTGCAGGGCCGAATCGGCGAAGCCAAACAAGTCCTAATCAGAACCTCAGATTCCATCGAAGAATCTCTCCAGCGCCTCGCCGATCTAAAAACTATCGTCGGAATTCCGGAGAGATGCGAAGACGACATCGTTCAAGTCCCAAAACATAGGAGCCATGGGAGCAGCGTTTGGAAGGAGCTCTTCCTCTGCCCGACGCCGGCTATCCGCCACATCCTTATCACTGCTGTCGGCGTCTATTTCTTTGCAGAGGCCACCGGCATGGGCGCCGTCGTTTTGTACAGCCCCAAAATCTTCGAGAAGGCCGGAATCTTATCCTCGGACCACAAGCTTCTCGCGACGGTGGGGGTCGGCCTGGTGAAGACCGTCTTCGTCTTGATCGCCACCGTCTTGCTCGACCGGGTTGGACGGCGGCCGTTGATTCTGACGAGCATCGGTGGTCAAGTTATTTCGCTGATTGCGTTAGGTGCCGGTCTGACGGTTATTGAGAAGTCGGACGAACAAGTGACGTGGGCGGCGGGGCTGTGCATTGCGATGGTGTTATTCGACGTGGCATTTTTCTCAATTGGATTGGGGCCCATGTGTTACGTCAGCTCGGAGTTTTTTCCGTTGAAGTTACGCGCCCAAGGGACGAGCGTGGGGTTCATCACAAATTCAACCATGGGCGCAATTGTTGCAATGACGTTTTTGTCCCTGTATAGTACGATTTCAATTGGTGGTGCATTCTTCTTCTATGCAGGCATTGCGACAGTGGGTTGGGTGTTTGTTTATGTGGTGTTCCCAGAGACACGTGGCCTGGATTTGGAGGATGTGGAGGGGCTTTTTGGTAATTTGATGTGGAAATTTTCTGTCCGAGATATTAAAAATTAAAAAAATTATTTTAGTGGACCTTACATCCACATTAATATATATATATATGAGATAATTATTTCCGCATTTACACCTGTAATTGTATTTCTCGATCTTAATAATCAGGTTACTTAGAGAATATTTTTAAATAAGGCTTCGATGTACTTTTAAATGTATTTAAGTCCTTAAACCATGTTAACACAATCATTTAAGTACTTAAATACCTACCGAGTATTTAAATGTAAATATCCTTCTAACTACGGTTATATTTAAATGTAAATATTTCTTCTAACTTCTATTATTTGCGAGGATTATCGTGTGAAAAATTATTTTTAAACAATTCGTTTTAAACATGGCTATGGACTTAAATGTTCTTAAGCTCTTTCAAACACAATGATAGCATCATAATAATTCTATAGTTGAAAATGAAAAATCTAACTACTGTGACTTAGTTTCCACGTGTCCACTATGCATGTCACAGTCGAGTAAAAGAGGGTTAAATGAATGAACAATTACCACATCTGACTGAAAGTGATTATGAAGATAGTATAGTGAAGAAAAATTTAAAAGAATTGAAAGTCATTATTTGTATCGGTGCACTTTTTTTTTTTTTTTTTTTCACTTAAA